>NC_056741.1:707326902-707469402 GCF_019279795.1 Protopterus annectens
CACCACTACACACACTCTCACACACACACTAAAATCCCTACTCAATACCCTTACAAGAACACCACTTATCTAAATCCCCAGCTAAATCCACAAACCGCACCGCACATCACGAACACAACAACACAACGGCATATTCGACATTTCCGCATTAGATATTATACAATTCTGAGTAACTGCACTTTCGACTTTATAGTCTCGAAATACTAAAATTTGCTATTTTAGTACTTTGAGATTATAAAGTGAAACCATATATATATATATATATATATATATATATATATATATATATATATATATATAGGTCTACTTCAATTTATCAGAGTTTCAAAACTTCAAAATCCATATGGCCAAGACCATATGATTGAAATTTTGAAACTTTGAACATTTTGAATTGAGATCGACGTACAGTGCAAATGGGAGATTTACCATTTTCCTCACTGTAGTGCGATCTCAGAGTTGGTATATTTAATTAGCAGAAGGGTTGGGGAGTGCACCCCCATGTGAAAAAAAAATTTCTTTTAGTTTTATTTATTATTTTACTTTTGAAGTTTTAAAACTTTGATCATATGGTCTCAGCCATATAATGGATTTCAAAGTTTTGAAACTTCAATAAATCGAGGTACACCCATATATATATATATATATATATATATATATATATATATATATAGAGAGAGAGAGAGAGAGATGTATGTATATATGTGTGTGTGTGTGTGTGTGTGTGTGTGTGTGTGTGTGTGTGTGTGTGTATTATGTATCGTTGAATTTGCACTACGTCAAAATCTGTTTGTTCAACACAATTTGGTTGACAGATGGTCAACATCTGCACAAAATCAACAATCAAGTTAGGGAAATGTCCCCTTTCCCCAAGGAATTTGCGATCTCATAGTTAGTACATTAGCCCCCCAATATGGGGGTTGCAGAGAGGAGCTTTCCTCCCACAAAAACACTTATTGCTAGTTTAGAATGCACCAAGGTAATCCTCAAAGCATGTTCAGTAAGTCGACATTCTTCTGTGTTTCAGCATTTTTATGTTGACATAATGGATACCAACATTATGCCTGTTTGACAACTCAGATGTTTATATTTGTAAAAATGGCAATTGCTAGGATATGAAAACTAAGAATAAAATTCTGAATGATAACATGACATACTATGGCATATTAACAAATAAATGTGTTAAATATCAGAACAACAGCTGTATTCATAATGAAAGGTCTCCAACAGTAACTAATTTAACATGTACTTATTGTTATGACAGACTATGAAAAAGCAATTTCAAGGCCAGTCTCCAGTCATTAAACTGCTTCTAGTCTAGTTGGCAGTGTTCATTTATTTCTTCTTTTTTGTATTTACATTGACAAATGGTTCCTCTTGTCCTAATTTACCTCATAATTCTTCTTTTATTTTTTCTAACTATATTATGAGTCATCTTGCAGCACGTTCCACATGCATAGCTTATCTTATAATGCAGTTTGAACCTGAACACATGCAGACATTTTCCTGAATCATTTCCATATTTCACACAATATAAATATTCTGTAGTGATACATGTACTACTGTACTTTCATTGCGCTTCAGCTGTAAACATTGGTGACCGTTTTATAATATGTTTTCTTTCTATCTTTGACCAAAAGAATTTGCATGAGATCTACTACACATTTATCAACATAGCAAATTTAACCTACATGTTGGAGATATATGGCTTCACCGTACATGTCAACTGTCCAGATTTTCACAGAATATCAAGATTTGTACCCATATTTCAGGTCTATCGTAAAATTTGTGGTTTTCTCATTTTTTTGTGGCACATCACTGAGGACTGATTTCACTAAATAATTACAGGCATTTGAGTTTCAGGCTTCATAGCCTTCAGAAAATACACTGTAACACAAGACCTTTTATTCTAGTCTAACTTTATGAACAATATTTAACGTGTCCCTATTTTGAGGGCTTTGTCCCCCAATTATTTTTGGCTTTCTCCAGATTTTCTGTGCTAAGAGGTTGAGAGGTATGGGCTTCACAATGATACAGTAGTCAGAGTTACAACCTCACAGCACTGCATTCTTCATTTCAATTCCCAGCCACGGTGTCTTCTATATGTAATTTGCACACCCTCCCTGTGTCCATATGAGTTTTTATAGGGAATTCTTTCTTCCTTCCACATCCCACAGACATGAGGAGTATTTTACATAGATTCATAAATTGATTCTTAAAGGAATATCTAACAGGGACCCAGTGTCAGCAAAGATTTCATAGACAAATTGAGTTGGGGTAACCTTTCAGTAAGGTGTTCTCATCATATTTTGACAGCAGCAAGTGACAAGATATACATTTTTTAAGATCAGTTTTATCTAGTATCAGGTCAGTTTGAAATTTTAGAAACTCTTATTTGCTTTATATTAATTATATGTTATTTATCATGTATTCTGATTGCATTTATTGTATCCGTCTTTGGTTCCAGGTCATGGGACATGGTCTCAGAACCAGCTCACTTACTAGTAAACAAATAATAAATAAAATACATAAATGAGCTTACCATCTTTCAAACATACATAACGTCAGCAGAGACATTACATATTAAATATGCCTGAATAAAGCCATGCTTTGCATGTTCTGTTTACTCTACTTCACTTAGGCTAATAATAGGTCTTATATTACTGTAGCATGAATGCAGCACAGTAAACACCAGATGGCTTGTAATGACACAAGAGAGTGCATTAAGGAGTCAAAGAACAGAAGCAGTGCTTAGCAAGAAAAGTGGCAGCTTCTGTGGGGGAGAAGAGAAGCTGCACTGAGTAGTAACCCTGACCCAACATGTCATTGTAGTTTGTAGGGCACTGTAACAGAGATTTTCCTTATATTTGAAACAGAATCTCAGCACAGCATCATAACACTGCTACAGAGTAAAAAGAGAAGGAAACAGACTTATGTAATACAATAAATATAGTTTCTTAATAAAATAGCAAACTTGCTTAGCTTTAAAGAAAAGAATATATGTCTCAAAATTAATAAATGAGTTCTGAGTTTAATCCATGATGAGTTTGTGTTCATATTATTCTGTCCATTCTTCTTTCTATTTAATGTCAATATAATTTATTAGGGCTTCACTTATCAATACTACAGTCCTCCTTTACTTAGTCCCATTTATTTTCCATCCTTTCCTTTCTTGCCCCATATCCTCCTCTGCTGCTAATATCTGCTTTAACCTCACAGACCCAGTCATTCCCCTCCGGGGGGGGGTGATAAGAACCTGCCATGAGCCTTACAACAGGTGGCCAATACCTCCCCATGTACAGCTCCCCTTTTCAGTCCCCATATGGGAAATCACTGCCCCTTTATTCAACAGGGGAAGGACTGGTGGGTGGAGAGTGAAATATGAGATGTGCTGATGAGGACTGTGGGAACTTTTAGGTGAAGGGGAAGGGAAATCTTAACTGATGAAGTGTAGCTGTGACATCCAATGCACCACAGTCTTGACTAATGTACCCACACAAGACCCCCACTACCAGAATGGATGACAGCCTGATTTGCAATCAGGAAATAGTCACTGGTCTCCATCAGAAAGCACCTGGCCACAATCAGAAGCTCCAATCCCCTCCCCCAGGACAAGCAGGAAACATTGCTTACTGCTACTCTCCCTGCCTTGTTCTTCCAGCACCTGAACAGCTAATCAATCTTGGATGTCTGGCTCATAGTCAGGCTCTATCCCCCTCTGCACACCTCTCAACTGTCCAGAATTTCACATAATGACCAGATTTTTGCATCATATTTTTAGTCTGTTCCTCATACAATCTATGGTTTTCTGGCAAATCATTAAATAACAACAGACATTTGAGTTTCAGATTTCGTATCCTTCACAAAATGTGTGTTATTACAAAATCTGTAATTCTAGAAACTTTTTAAGTTTATAATATCAACATTTAAAATCAGTACCTGATTTTGGGCCATTATCCCCCCATTATTTTTGATTTTGCCCACATTTCCTGTACTACAATACTGAGAGGTATGGTCCTATGCCATGAAGTTAGGCCATCCTCCTCCTTTTGTTTTCTACAGCCGGTCCTTTTTAATTCTTCCTTTAAAATATTCCATTACCAGTTCCTTTTGATTTTGTTACCATCCCTCAGCTTTCAACATGTGCTGCCCACAGCAGAAGCAGTTCACATAAATTGTCTGTCATTATTAAAGGTATTTCTTACTTATGTGTTATTTTATGTTTTTCTTATCATGCTGGTGAACTGCACCACTGGGACCCCTTTTCAGGTGCCTATCCACAGTGAATGAACGTTAAACATAATAGCAACATGATACCCTTTGATACACAACTGAAAAAGAATAAGAAAAAATAAGATATAGTAACGTATAAATAACAGCAATGTAAAAACATCAGTAAAAGGCAAAACGTGGCCACAACTATATATGAAACAATTAAAACTACTCGACAGATATGCTACAAATAATGCAGTCCTGCAAGCATAAGCAAAGACAATAAAAAGTAGATATATAAGCTACAAATCCAGTGCATTCATACTCATTTCCAGTCATTCATTCTGCAGTTCATAGTTACCTGCTTGGTCTTATTCTGAGTCACAAGGGCCTATACCAACTCACAATGAGAACAGACAGACAGAAATTGATCGAATACATATGCTTATTACCTAAAATCTCACATTACATTTAACTTGACACAACTGACCTCATAAATTTACTGTGTGAGCACCAAAAATGTGTATAATCAAAATGCCTAATTTCTCAGCATGTGACCAAAATAATAAGTGCAACCCCAATGTGGGGGGTTGCATCCAAATTTTATTATCCTCACTCCAAACTTACTGAACCTTGGAGAAAGAATAATCACTGACAGGCAGTGCAACACCTGTCTGACTCTTCCTCTGAGGTCCATTAACATCTGACCACTCAAATCTCACTGACAACGGATTATATAAATCACACATTATGGAGATTTAAGCAACAAACCAAATGTTACCTGAATCCAGTGTGCTCCCAACACATACAGCTCAAGAGACTGAGCAAGTGCAAGTACGCAGAGAAAATAATCCCAGATAAGACACCAGTCTATTACAGAATGCACATAGACACACAGAAAGGTAGACACAGACACACATAGATATGTATACACCACACACACACACACACACACACACACACACACACACACACACACACACACACATACAAACACACAGACATACATACATGCATACACACCGTACATACATACATACACACTACACATGCACACACATACATACACCACACACACACACATACATACTTACATCACACACACACACACACACACACACACAAACACACACACACACACACACACAAAAACACACATAGACATACATACATACATACACATTGCAAACACATACAAACGTACATACACACCATACATGCACATACATACACATCACAAACACACACACACACACACACACACACATACATAGATACATACACACCACACACACGCGCGCACACACACACACACACACACACACACACACACACACACACACACACACACACACATGCAAACACATACACACAGGCATACATACATACATGCATACACACCTTCAGTATCTTGATGCCTGATTGATCTTTAGAGTTATATGAATGTTTCTGGTGTTTTTAAGTTAGCTCATTTTGTTTTACTTTAGTTAGTTAGTTAGTTAGTTAGTTAGTTAGTTAGTTAGTTAGTTAGTTAATGTTTTTGTTTGGTTTCTGGGTTGACCCTACTGGGAAGTAACATATTTTCTGAGGGGACATAAGGAGAAATTCCTAGAAGAACAAGTAGAATAGGTCATTGCATCAAACATATATTGATGGTTACATGAAACAGTACACATGTTGTGTCTGAATACATATGGTATACACACCCAATATTAAAGACTGTATAGAAGAACTCTACAAATATACTGAAGCAGTTACCAAAAGAATGTATACAGAAGAGTAAAGTAAATAAAAAAGCCATATACATGTAATGCAGTAGAAGACACAAGATTGCACACAGTTGCATTAGAAAATTAATTATTCACTATTATATCATATGCAATTACTTTTTCTCCTTTGCATTTTCAGTTTCTGTATATTGCCTGTTGTAAGACTAAACTACATTATGTTTGAGTTTGTAGATAACCTATGCTGCAACCACTTGTTTACAAGGTTAATACAAAAATGAAATTTGCAACTAAAGATATAGAGTACTAAAGTTTGTTATATAGTGAGGCTAAGCTGTCCAGACCTCACAACAACCAAGAATTTTTCAGAATATTAATTTTTATGCCTCATGTTTTTGGTCTGTTCTTCATAACATTTGTATTTTTCTGGTAAATCAGAGGGCTGGAAGTCATTAAATACTGATAATCATTTGAGTTTCAGACTTTATATCCTTCAGAAAAAATACATGCTAATACAAAACATGTTATTTTGTTAACTTTTTAAGTTTATAAAAGCAATATTTAAAATCTGTCCCTGATTTTGGGCCTTTGCCCATCCATTATTTTTTAACAAATTAATAAATTTAAAAAAATACAGTATCAATTGATCCATTATCATTAGCAGATTAAGGTATAAAATTTGCAGATAAATGATAATTTATCTTAAACTACCTTAGAATGCTATCCTAATCAATAGAAAAGGGTAGACCACAATGATTCTGGAGAACCCCATGTGGCAGGGAGAAAATATGGAGAAATGACCCCACTGCCACCACCACAAAAATGCTGTTTGAAATTTACCTGAAGTGAATTATTTAAGCCAGTTAATCATATTACCAGTCTACAGAATAACCACAAGTGTTCAAGCTTTGTCCTCTGAAGAGTCTGGTCCTTTTAGTATTGAAGCAGTGTTCACCAAATACTTTGAAGTCTCTATTTAAAGCATAATTGGCTGTTACAGCAGCAACATGGGATAGTAACAATGGCCCTTCATGTCCAACACTGTAATCAGATCCAAGACCTAGAATGTTTAGATATGTGCTTATTATTTGCAATCAGTCTGCCATCTCTCCTTAACCCAATTAATGAATTAAATATGTATCTTAAACAATGCATTTCTTTGGAGGAGAATTTTACTAACACAACTTTCTTGAACCTTTAGCATTGTTATTTTCCATTTAGCACGAATTAGGTATAAATGTCACATAAATTATTAAGCTAACCTTTTGTTTTGTAGATTTAGATGTAAAATAATAGCTTTGTGTGTACTGGATCGATTGAGGGAAGAGAGAAATATTTTTGTTTCATTTATAGAATGTCAGCATTTTATTAGGTCATACAAAGTTTTGATGGGCACTGTGGGTTAAAAAGTTTTGATTGGCAACAGTTGCCCTTATTCAGGTCAGAAGTTGCTTTACAGAAAGAATTCCTTACTAGGTGTGGGTAATGTTGGGTTACTCATGACAGATATGGTTTGCTCATGAGGATAAAGCCTAAGTGATCAAACAAGTCATGGATAAACCAATACCGCCAGAAACAGGAGTGTGTTATTGATGTTATATAATGTTGTTGTTGTTGTTTATCTTTTGGCTTTTCCCAATTAAGGGTTGCCACAGCGGAACTCCAGTCTGCTAATGATTGGCAGTAGCTTTTCACGAACGCCGAGATGCCAGCTCGACATTCAACCTTCAACGAAGGCACGCCCATTAAAAAATAAGAATTAAATATTGGTATTTTATCTGTAAACATCTTATTTGGTCTGTTAGTTTCCACCATCTGGGATGGTTTCCTAATGCACTGACAGCTCTGCATAAGACACATATATGCCAACACTTACTCAGTGTATTAATTTAGTGCACAACCCAATATACAGAAAAAGAAAAACTAAAGCAGCAGAAAAAAAGTATTGGCACACATAAACTTACAATTATCTAAAATGCCATAGATCATTGGAGGAGGTTTCTGTATGTCAGAAAACATTTATTCTGTTTACATTCCAGTGTAGCAGGCTGTAGCAATGAGACTTACTCCTGTGGGCAATGCTAGGTATACAATGGGTGCACTGATTGCTCTACTCAATCAGTATGTATACATGTTTTATAATATTAATTAACCTGCATTGTATAATTTAGGTTATAGTTCTTGTGATGTGATATGCAGCTATAAATAAAAATAAATCTAACCATCTGTAAAAAGAACTTATATACTGAGGCTTTGCCCCCTGCACCCCCAAGTGTAGTGAGCTTCACCCCTCTGTCTCCCATATCTCATAACTTAAATATACTACCACCACTGTCACACAGCCATGGGTTTTAGGACAACATTGGAACACATTTTTACATAGGTTCATAGGTGTGTACTAGGCTAATGGCCCTGGAGCCTTTACAAGCCTTGCTCATAGGATCACCTTGGCATTGTGCCACCCGACCTTAGTTCCCAGTGCCTCTGTCAAGTAGAGCCACTGGAGTGATCCCCAGGATGAATTTTCTATTTCCCATCCACTCATCAAGATTTCTCTTGAAGAGGGCCAGTGAGGCACTCCGCTTGACATGTATGGGAAGTCTATTCCATAGCATGGGCAGCCTCTGGGCTCTGAACCTGTCCCTCCAGCTTGTTCTGTTGATTGTGGTAATGAGGTTAAGGTCTCTGGAGCGTTTAGATCAGAGGGATTGGGATTTCTTTAGATGTAGCATTTCTAACAGAGCTGGGTCAGACATGGCTTTGTAAGTCAAGCAGAGATCACTTCTAAGTAGGCAATATGAGACAGAATAGTTGGAGTTTTTCAAGTCTGTCCTATAGAATAAGTGTTTAAGGCCTAAGATCCTCTTTGTGAGATATTTTTGCAGCCTCTCCAGTTGTAGGTATCTAGTGAGGTACATGCCAAATGGGGCATTGTACTCGATGATTGGCCTACTGAGGGAATAGTAGAGGGAGACAATGACTTCTTTCTTCCTGGATGCAAAACCCTCAGTAATGAGATGTGCCACATAGAAGGACTTTCTGACCACAGTGGCAATGTGGTGGACAAAAGAGAGGTTGCTCTCAGCCTGTGTTCCCAGATCTCTTATGACGCCTTCCATGTTCAGTGGACTACCATCTATGTAATTCATGGGAACCGGGTTTTTCCCAAAGGGGATGATGACACATTTTTTGGCATTGAGCTTAAGGCTATGGTTCTGACACCAGTTTCATTTCATACCTCAATCAGATTAATACAGTCCAGTGCAAGCAGTCGGAATGCTTATTATAAATCCAACATTATTCACAGGAATAACTTTACTTGCTACAGTGATACGCAGAAATATACAGCAGAAACACTCTCAGTGCACAGAAACCTCCAACAATCTAATGCATTTTTGATGTAATTGGGTGAAATAAGGTTAATATGTTCAAGCACAATGTTTAATTTAATGATTTTTCATAGTTCACAGTGTCCCAGGCTGCAACTACAACTTATTTTCAAAGCCGCAAAGCTTTTCCACATATTGATAATTATTAAACAAAAATGTTACCCAGTTCTAATATATAATAAGGCAGCGTGTGACAAAAGTAATTAAAGCAGCACTCTGCAAACATTTTAAATACATAAAAAATATATGTGTAAAAAACACGAATACAAAATTCTATGTCTAAAAAGCAGAGAATAAACAAATATGCGTGTCAATAACACAGTAAGCTATACTAGTTGCTCATAACTTCCAGTTAAGTATAAAAACAGTACAATAGTAAAACTAATGTACATACAACAAAATACACCTCTAAAACATGTCTCACTCAAGATTTGCAAAGCAGAGTCTATTGTGAGATCGTACCTGCTACTAAACAGAGCTATTAATACATGTAATAATCAATGATTAAGGGCTCTCACCTTCAAAAAGGGCTTAAGGGGAACCCTATTATTTAGACCTGGAGGTTTGTCTGCTTGAAGACGTATGATCCATTTTTGCTAATAGGATTCAGTTCTATTACTCAGGTCACCTTTTCTTAAAGATTCATGCATAATATCCAAAACAAGAAACTTAAACTTATGGTCGGTACCTGTTTTGCCTACATGGAGAGCTAGGGCATTCATTTCTTTAGCATTCCTAATATCTCTAGTGTGTTCTAGAACTCTGTCTTTTAATACCTTATTCGTTTTGCCTACATAGAATGAAAAACACACAGTGCAATAGCAGAAATACACCACATTACCAGTCTGACAATCCGCATAGAATTTACTTTCTATTTCAAAACCAAGGTGCGTATGCTTAAAATATCCACCACTGTGTATATGTGTACAAGCCGCACATCTCCTACACATATATGTCCCCATTCTATCTGACAGAGTATGTGGTGTTGCATGCTGTGTTTTATAACATAGTTGTCTCTTGAGGGAGTTGTTATTCCTAAAGGCAAAATGGGGTTCAGGAGCTATGATGCCTTCTAGCTCATTCACAGTTGAAAGAATATCCCAGTTACTCCTAATGACATTACAAACCATATGTATATCACTGGCATAAGTAGGGGTATCCTAATCTTATTGCTACAGCCTTGGGTCGCTGTAGGAGTACCATTAATATTACTATTAATAGTAGCATTAGAGCTGGAATCATTACATAAATATGGTCTACATCTCCCCTGCCTTTCACTCCAGGCCTGGGCTATCTGTATATCAATGGCCTCAGCCTTGTAGCCTCTCTCAATGAACTCTTGTTTAAGGGTATGCAGCGCCATCTTCAGTTGGGCATCTTCACTATAAAGCCTCATCGTATGAAAAATCTGACCTCTAAGTGCATTAGACTTAGTATGCCTTGGATGCATACTAGTATTATGCAGGATATTTCTCTTCCTCACTTCCTTCCTATACATGGTTGTGGAAACATTTTGAGCCATATCTTTGGTTACCTTGACATCCAGAAATTCTAGCCCCACTGCTGAATATTTAGAGGTAAACCTAAGAAACCCATTCAACTCATTCAAAAAACAGATGAAATCAAGTAATTATTGTTCTGTACCTTGCCACAACAAAAAAAATGTCATCCACAAACCTTTTGTACCACTTGATACATGTGCAGTAGGTATTGTTAGATAGGACATATTTGGCTTCCAAGTTTGCCAGAGAGAGGTTGGCATAGCTATTGGCACAAGCTGTCCCCATAGCCATGCCTACCCCTTGAATGTAGTACTCATCACCAAAAATAAACAAATTATTCTCGAGTAAAATCTCGAGTAGTGAACAGATCAGGGACACTTTATTGTTTGAAACATTGTTACTGAGAAGTATCTCCCTTACGTTCTCAATGCCCCAGTCATTGGGAATGACTGTAAACAGGGACTCTACATCTAGAGTCACAAAGAGGCAAGGACCCTGAATGACCTCAGTGTAATTATTCAACTCACTAAGAAAACACTTAGTATCTTTAAGGGTGGTGCTACACTTATCCAATACATCATGCAAGTTCTTTTCTACAAAAATAGAAAGAGGTTCAGTGACCCAACCTCTACTTGAAACAATAGGACGCATTGGTGGAGTTGCAAGGTTCTTATGTATCTTAGGGAACCCATATAGCATAGGGGCCACAGGAAAATCAACTCTGAAATACTCAAACAACTGTTCTGAAATCATCCCAGTAATCAACAAATCAAACACTAGAAACTGGACCCTTTCAATGCAGCTTTTCAAGACTTGACCAGACACATTAGTATATGTATTAGAGTTACTTAAATAATCTAACATACATTGTACATAGTTTTCCTTGTCCATCACTACTATACTGCCTCCCTTATCTGCAGGGTGGATCTCTATGCTATTTATACGTTTAAGCTCAAGCAAGGCTTGAGTTTCTGCAAAGGACAAATTAGCATAACCATTAATACATCTTTCAGAGAATTTCTCTCTCAATTGTTTGTCACAAATGTTAACAAACAGATCAATAGTCGCATTACTTGGTGGTATATATGTGCTGGGTTTCTTAAAACTACAGTCAATAGCACTTGAATCCTTAAACATTGTTTTTAGTGTAAGTGTTCTGCCAAAAAGTCATAAATGTTTCAGCACATCAATTAAATCAGCTCATTGAACCGGTACAAAGGACAGGCCTATGTTCAGAATGCAAAGTTGCGTCTGTGTCAGTGTAGCAGAAGAAATATTGAAAACTAAGCCAGTTTGTACCTTTTCTCTGCTCTCAAAACTTCCTCGTGGCTGTGCAAACGTCGTACCTTCATATTCTGTGCTCGATTCCTGCATCTGCCTCGTATAGGAAGAGGGTCCTTCAGTAAAAAAGGGCCATGCAAAGGCATCAATACTGCAGAACCCTGCTTACTAGTGCTCGGTTTAGCATACAAGGTCATATTATGCTTAGGTCTTACAATATTCACATCTATGGTAGAGCTACTGCTAGTGGTAGCTGAATTACTTGTAGAAGCAGCCATCCCCCCAAGGCTACTCTCATGTTGATAAGAGGAGGAGTGTTCACCTAACTCAGTACTGCCTACTACAGTGATGCAGGCTGTTGGCTCCGTCTGTATAATTGTACCGACTGGGAGTCTCTGCTGATCGGAGCTACGCCCTCTTTCATTAGTGTACGTCACATTTGAATTTCTACTATCTCTGTTCCAAGCAAAGACATTTCCCTCTGAGAAATCCTTCATGTCTCTTTGAACCTTCCTCCCTTTAGTAGCAGCCAATCTATTATCATATGCCATAGTTTTATTATTGTACTGTTTTTATACTTAACTGGAAGTTATGAGCAACTAGTATAGCTTATTATGTTGCTGACAAGAATACTTGTTTATTATCTACTTTTTAGACATAGAATTTTGTATTCATGTTTTTTACACATATATTTTTTATGTATTTAAAATGTTTGCAGATTGCTGCTTTAATTACTTTGGCATTTTGTAAGTTAAAGCAATTAGGCTTTATTTGCAGCATGATTGGTTGAATGAGCATTTATAAGGGTGTGTGCTATTTTGTCTTTTAAGCAGTCTGAAGAAGTGAATGTTATTCACAAAAGCACTTACTTTTTGCAATAAATTTCCTCTACAATTATTTCTTGCCATGTGGAACCACGTTTGTTTTTATAAATACTTAAAATAATTCAGTGGTACAGTTCTGAGATCACAGAAAAACACAGTCTAATCTTTCTAGTTTCTAGCTATTTCTAAGAGAGAACACAAGTCTAAGATAACTTACATATGAGCAAGACAGTGTTGTGAGTTGGATGGTCAAGACAAAAATGCTTCATAATCTCTGGTTCTCTCTGTTTAAATTGAAATTGCAGTTCTGATTCACATTACATCATTCTTCACACTTTCCTGAGGTTCCCAGGCTACACATTACATCATTCTTCACACTTCCCTGGCTTCTCAGGCTAACAGAAACTGCATTTACATTCTTAACATCTCCTTTTATCATTTTGCAGCTGATCAGGAAGCAGAGCAATAAAAATACATTTGCATGTTTAAATCTAGCAATTTAACTCTTGGTTAAAACAATCAAAAAAATTTCTTTATCTAGACCTTTTGGCAACACTGTCTACATCAAAGGGTCACAACATGCTTTACTTTTGTCAGTAGAGAGCACTGTTGTTTCATTTTTTCAGTTCCACATCTAACAGCTGTTTTTCCCATTTAAGACAACAAGTCTGTGTCTTACATTGATATTCATAAATGATAGAATTATCTATAAAATTCTCTCTGGCTAGGCTGGCAGCCTTCACATCCCCCCCCCCAAGAGAACTCAAGCTAGTTTTTCAAGTGACTCTTGAGAAACGCTGCTTGAGAGGGTTAGGTCTATCTGAATGTACCTTACCCATTCCCAGTCTTGAAAGCCCATCTGCATTGGCACTGCTAACCCCTATGCAGTGCTGCACTGACATATCATATGCTTGCAACCTCAGGCTCCATCTTAGCAACTTGGCATTTTGCTGGCTGGCTCTGTTTAACCATGTTAGGGGTTTGTGATCTGTCATAACAGTGAATTTCCTTCCATACAGATAAGGCTGAAGTTTCTGCAGTGCCCACACTATGACTAGACATTCCTTTTCTACAACTGCATAGCATTCCTCCCTGGGTTGGAGCCTATGACTGAGATAAACCACTGGGTGCTCTTCTCCCTCTGAAGAAATCTGGCTAAGTACAGCCCCCACCCCATGGTTCAAAGCATCCACCTGCACAACAAATTATTTGCTGTAATCTGGAATGGCTAACACAGGGGGTCATCCCAAAGCTTCTTTAGCTTCTAGAATAGCTGCTCACATGCTGGGGTCCACACTACCTTATCTGGCCTGTTATTCCTTGTCAGGTCTGTGAGGGGAGCAGCCATGGTACTATAACTGAGGATGAACTTTCTGTAGTACCCTGCTTTCCCTAAAAATGCCCTCACCTGCTTTTTAGTAACAGGTGCAAACCATGCCTGAATGGTTTCCACTTTGGCAGGTTCTGGTCTTATCTTACCACTCCCTACTCTATGTCCTTGGTAGGAGACCTCTGCCATACCCACCTGACATTTGCTCAGCTTAATGGTCAGCCCTGCCCTCTGCAGTCTGCCCAGCACCTCCCTGACATGCTGATAGTGCTCTGGACAGGAATGGCTGTAGATGGCAATATCACCTAGGTACGTAAGGGCAAACCCTCCTGCTCCTACTAAGATATGATCTACCAGCCTCTGGAAAGTTGATGGGGCATTCTTCATCCCAAAGAGCATCTTGGTGAACTCATACAAGCCAAAAGGAGTCACAAAAGCTGACTTTTCTCTAGCACTGGGAGTCAAGGGCACCTGCCAGTAACCCTTGGTAAGATCAATGGTTGTAACATACTTAGCCCCACCCAGCTGCTCTGGGTTCTCATCTGTCCTAGGCATGGGGTAAGCATCTGACTCTGTGAGACTATTTAATTTCCTGTAGTCAATACAGAACCTGGTTATGCCATCATTCTTTAACACCAGCACCACTGGGGAGACCCAGGAACTGTTGGACTCTTGAATCACTCCTAGTTCCAACATCACCTGTACCTCCTCCCTCAGAGTCTATTTGACTCTCTCAGGCACTCTATAAGGAGCCTGCCTAATAAGCCTTTGGGGTCATGTATCCACCTGGTGCTGCCCCAGGTGGGTGCACCCTGGTTTCCCAGTGAACATGTCCCCAAATTCCTGCAACACTGCTCAGATTTCTCGAACCTGGGTAGGAGATAGCTGCTGGGACATTGCTACCACTTCCACTGAAGTATCAGGGGATCAGTCCCCATATCTCCCTCAAACTCCTCCTGCAATCCACTGCAAATGCTCAACATGAGGGCCTCCCTATCATGATAAGGTTTCATCATGTTAACATGGTACAATTTGTGCCCCTGCCTTCTGCCTAACAGTTCCACCATGTAGTTAACATCACTTACCTTTCTTACCACCTTGTAGGGTCCCACCCAAGTTGCTTGCAGCTTGTTGTGTCTGAGAGGAATGAGAACCATTAACTTCTGCCCCACAGCATACTCTCTAGCTCGAGCATTCCTGTCATACCTCACCTTTTTCTGTTGTTGGGCTTCTGCCAGTTTCTCATGGGCCAAGCCCATGAGTTCCCCAAGCCTTGTCCTGAGGTTTAGGACGTATGCCACAACAGACTCCTTGCAAGACTCACACTCACCTTCCCACTCATTTTGAATTAAATCTAGAGGTCCCCCTCACCCTATGCCCATACAGCTATTCAAAGGGTGAAACACCTGTGGATTCCTGTGGAACCTCTCTGTAAGCAAACAACAGATGGGGCAAATACTTGTCCCACTCCCTCTTAAACTAATCTTCAAATGCCCATAGCATGGACTTGATTGTAGAGTTTAACCTCTCAAAAAGACCATTAGTCTGGGGATGGTAGGGGTTAGTCTTCATGTGCTTCACCCCACAAGACTTCCACAGACAAGCCAGCAGGTCTGACATGAAATTGGCGCTTCTGTCAGTCAGTATTTTTTTTGGGAAACCTACCCTGCTGAAAATCTCTAACAAAGCATTTGCCACCTTCTCTGCCTCAATGGAGGACAAAGCCACTGTCTCAGGTTATCATGTAGCATAATCCACTACCACTAGGATATACTTTCTCCCTGTGGAACTTGGGGTAGTCAGAGGACCCACAATATCCATAGCTACCCTCCTCAATCACAGGCAAAGGCATCAAAGGAGCTCTCACCTTGTCTCCTATCTTGCCTGCCTTTTGGTACTGCTCACAGGTCCTGCAGTACCCTGTTACATTTCTGGAAATTCCAGGCCAGTAGAAGTTCTGCATAATATGCCTCTTTGTATGTTTTATGCCCATATGACCTGTAAAGGGAATATTATGGGCTATGGCTAGAAGTGCCATATGGTAGGCTTTAGGCACTACCAACTGCTGTACTCTGTCACCTTCTAGCCCTCCTTCAGGGGTTCACTCTCTGTATAGTAACCCTTTGTCCCAGTATACAGATTCCCCTTTCCTTGAGAATCAGGTGCCTCCCTAGCTACCTGCCTCAGGCCTTGCAATGTAAGGTCTGAGAGCTGAGCCTGTCTCAACACTCTCCTTATAACCCTTCCCAGATCCCCTTTCACAGGAAGTCTGGCATCCTCTGACAGTGGTACCTTACTGACAGCCTGGGTACTATTACTACTCACCTCTATCTTTGCAGTCACTCTGTCCAAGGGACCATCAGTACCCACAAGCAGCTGTGGCTCACCTTCAATCTCATTGCTACAGAGTAGCCCCCTCTCTGAAGTAACCACCTCACCAATTCTGGCTGTAAGTATGCAGTCTGTCTAGGTCTCCTCCAGGCTACCAGACCCACATGCTTGTTTCCTAGCCTGACTGTGTGTAACTACATAAGCACATGGTACTGCCTCATCCAAATCCTTCCCTCTAAGGACATCTACAGGATGGTAGTTTAATACCCCTGTTGTCTCAAGACAACCTACTATTGGCATTTTGTTTTTCCTACTTACTGGCTCCCTCACCTTTTGTTCCCCACCTTGCCTCCATGGACACCTGTATGCCCCATGGCCCCACTGGTTGCATTCAAAACATTTAATCCTAGCTCCTGGATGTGTATCTGGACTAGTGGCTTCCCCTGTTACTGGCAGATTCTGTTGGGGCAGCCTGTGCTGCCCACCATGGGTTCCTTTAGACCCATGAGCAGTACTGGGGGTCTCCTTCCTGTGCAGGTCTGCCCTGCTTGCCAGGTATAGGTCTTCCTTCTTCCCCAACTCATTTGAAGTAGCACATTTTCTATCAGCTAACCAGATTCTCATGTCCTCAGGCAAAGTGCTAAGGGCTTGTTCCCTCACAAAAAGATCTGCCAGCCCTTCAAAAGTGGTGACCTGACATCCACTCACCCACCTATGGAAATAAGTGCTCAGTTCAGCAACATATTCATACACACTTTCATCTGCCTTGCGTCTATGCTCACAAAACTTTTTCCTATATGTTTCAGGTGTTAGCTTAAAAAACTCTAATAGACAATTTTTTACAGCAGTATAACCAAAACATGCAATGTCAAACATTTTAGACAATACAGTTACAGCTTTACCATGGAGTAAGGGGGTCAGGAACCATACCCAGAGCCTTTGATCAACACTATACTGTTTGCATACCCTCTCAAAAATATGAATGAAACTATCAAAATTATCCCCCTCATTAAACTGCAGAAGAAATTTACTGACCTGTTGTGCTTCTGGGTTCCAGTTACTCCCTTCCCCATTACGTCCATGACTCTGGTGAAGAATCAGTATTTCTCTCTCATGCTTCCTCTGCCTCTCCTTTTCCTCGGCTTCTATCTCCAAACGCCTGGCCTCCAACTAAAGTCTCTTTAGCTCCAGATGGATTTTTAGGTCCTCTGCAGAAAGGTTGAGCTGTCCATTTTCTAAGGGTATTATATCTCCACTGCCAGTCTGATTGTCCGCCTGGTTGCTGTTTTCTGATGCAACTGCAACCAAGGCTGCAATCAGGTCTGCCTTAGTCAGGTTTCCATGCACCAGTTCCCTAGCCTGGCACATCTCTGCCAGCTGGCTCCTTGTCACCTTTCCATACTCATCTGCTGACATGCTGCCTGCTTACTCTGACTAACTAAGCTAACAAAAGAAATAAAACAATTATGATCTGAACTCTGAGTATTCACTGCATGGCTGATTTAGAGTACAAAACACCTTCAATGCTCACTGCACACAAGCTACAGGAATTCACTCTACCCATACCACTACAAGCGAATCAGTATTTGCCACCAATTAATATGTGATGTGGATATCCCATCACTGCCACCAATTAATATGTGATGCCCATGCCCTGGCCCAGCAATCAAGGAGCCTCAATCCTCACCACTAACACCAGTGAGGGCATGTCATATATGAAGAAAGGATAACAAATACACACAGTAAAGTGCAATTTCCCTTAAGAGCACACAGAGATTATGGTCAGTCCGGGGCTGGTCGCTCTCTTGCTCTCCAGGTCCCCAATAAGACTCCCCACTGGCACAGCTATAGGGTCCAGATCTCAGCCAGCTGGGCAAGCTAAAACCTCCAGCACCCTCTCTGTCCAACCAGTGCTTCGTGCCCCTGTCCAAGTAGGAGACACACATACACACACTTTGACATAAGAGTTTATACAACCACACAAACACTCCTAGGAAAGGCTGGCACAGGTTCTCCAGCTGTGCCCCTGTTACCCAGTCTATACGGTAGTACTGCCTGCCACCACCCAGCTAATATTTATCAGCTACTCAAAGGCCCTTAAAAGGGTGTCCAATTATTACTGTGCAATGTTATTATCCAATTGGTAGTATAACTAAACAGTTAAGGCTTATTAGAGTGACTTGGTACAGTAATCACTATAAATATGCAATGTACTTTAGAGCTTAAATTATCTCTACACAAAACAGCCACAGTTGAAAGGTTTTAAAATATTTAATAATAAATAATAAAAACACAAGACAATACTTCTTACCACACAGTGCTTGTCAAGAGCTCAGAGATCACAGAGAAATACTTAAAATAATTCAGTAGTACAGTTCTGACATCACAGAAAAACACAGTCTAATCTTTCTAGTTTCTAGCTATTTCTAAGAGAGAACACAAGTCTAAGATAACTTACATATGAGCAAGACAGTGTTGTGGGTTGGATGGTCAAGACAAAAATGCTTCATAATCTCTGATTCTCTCTGTTTAAATTGAAATTGTAGTTCTGATCACATTACATCATTCTTCACACTTTCCTGGGTTTTCCAGGCTACACATTACATCATTCTTCACACTTCCCTGGGTTCCCAAGCTAACAGGAATTGCATTCACATTCTTGACATCTCCTTTTGTTATCTTACAGCTGGTCAGGAAGCAGAGCAATAAAAATACATTTGCATGTTTAAATCTAGTAATTTAACTCTTGTTTAAAACAATAGAAAGAATTTCTTCATCTAGAGCCTTCAGCACCACTGTTTACATCAAAGGGTCACAACATGCTTTACTTTGGTCAGTAGAGAGCACTGTTGTTTCATTTTTTCAGCTCCACATCTAACAGCATTTTTTCCATTTAAGACAACAAGCCTGTGTCTTACATTGATATTTACAAATGATAGAAATATCTACAAAATTCTCTCTGGCTAGGCTAGCAGCCTTCACAGGTTCTATCATTTTGTCAGACATTTTAGTAGATTTTTGGACAAATTTATCTTGTTTTCAAAAACAGACTGTCATTTAGCTTTCTTAGTATTACTTGTGCAAGCATTAAGTAAAGGTGGTTGCAAGCATTTTGTTTGAGGATCCAGAGGAGCTCCAGCTTTTCTAAGATGACATTCCTGTTGCCTCCAAGAGGCCCCATCTCTAGTTTATCCAATATATGAAAGCTGAATATTTCATGTGCAGGGTTTTGCAGGTGGTGCTTTGCCAGTGGATGTTTGAGCACTTTAAGTCTTAAGTCTGATAAATGGTGGGTCATTCTGACCTTTTCTTTGTTAGTAGTTTTGCCCACATAAAAACTTCTTCACGAAATGCATTGGGCCCGGTATATGACAAGCTGAGTGTTACAATCAGACCTCCTTTGACACCAGTAAGTCTTGCTGGAATTGGGGCAATAGAAATGGTCAGAGTTACTCAGACATTCACAAAAGGTGCAGTAGAGTGGTCCACATTTGAAGGTCCTGTGTTTTCCTCCAAGGTTTTGCCTTTGCTCTCAACCCAGTCTCTCATATTCTTTGCTCTTCTGAACAGTAAAGAAGGCCCAGGTTCAAATAATTTTCCACCTGCTTGTTCTTGGAAATGATGATATTGTTGTCTGTAATTACTTTGTGGATTTCTTTGTATTCAGTAGTGAACGTTAAAGCCATGATCCTTTTTCTCTCTTCATCATTTTTGTCAGTATAGCTGTCAAAAGGTTTACTATTGTTTATTCGAACGGAAAAACATTTTCCATTCAAATAAACGAATGGTAAAACCGAAAGTAAAAACAAAAAACGTACACAATGTTGAACCAAATGCTCGACGCATTTGACTCGACATTGTTGTCGAAACCACCACATGATAGCAGTATAGGAGCTGATATAAATCAAACTCCTATACAGCTATCACATTTTTGCAGGAGGACAAGCCCCCCCGGCACCCCCCACACCCCCCTACTTATATATTCTAACTCCAAGATCGCACTACAGTGGGGATGTGGATGAATTTCCGCTCCCCACTGTACCACGATCTCTGCAGATAGTCGATTTCCACTTATGCGAATGCAATTGTGCATTCGCATAAGTGAAGTCGACTATCTGGTCCAAAAGTGCTTGTGCATCCGATATTCTGTTTTGTGGCACATTGCAGCCGATAGAATGCCATTCGCACAAACAATAGTAAACCGTGTCAAATCTCCCTTGTAGTCCTACCTGGGAGCTCATTTAGGCTTGGGTCATTTTGTTGTCTCAGAATTTTAATTGGGCTTCAGGATGTTGTGAAGTATTTTTCCCCACAGCCCCTAACATGAAAGTCCCTTTTTAAGTTCATTAGAGTGTTGGAAAGTTTTTTTAATTCTTTAGAAACTCTTGCAATCCTCATTCCCTGAGATTTTACAACATTCTTTTTTGTGATTTGAGGCTGCATGTTCCTATTGTGTAGCAGCCTGCTTACTCGAGGGTGTTTCCTAAAGAGGTTCTTCATTAGAGTACCTTTATCCAGATCTTAAGTTTCTGTAAGATCCAGAAAGTTAACTGCTGGTTTGCTGTAGTCACACGTGAATTTTAGGAAGTTAGTGGACTAATTGATGAAGTCAAAAAGATCTTTCAAGGTGGATTCCTCTCCTTCCCATGTGAAAAAATGTCATCTGTAAAGTATAGATAGCATTTGATGGAATCCATGGACCTATTATGGCACACTATCTCCTCTTCCCATTTCCCAAGTGCTACATTAGCCAGGCTATGTGCCATGGCTGCACCCGTTGCTATGCTGGGGATTTGTCTGTAGAACTCTCCACAGAGAGTGAAATAGTTGTTACTGAGAAGGCTGTCCAAAAGTTTACCCAAGATTTGAGTCTCTCCAGAGAGGGCTGCCTTGTCTTTCAGATATGATTCAATGATGGCCTGTATGCAGTATTGCTGTGGAAGCATAGTATACAATGCTCCCACATCTATGGTTACCAAAATAGAGCTGTCACTGATAAGCATGCATTTAATCTTTTTGAGGAAATGCAAAGTATCTAATATTAAAGATTTATTTCTTTCTGCAAATGGTTTGATTTGAAATTCAAGCAATATTGAGATTGATTCTATTAGCAACCCAGCACTAGCCACAACAGGTCTATATGGGGGGGGGGGGGGTCAGCTATATTCTTATGTGGCTTTGGAATTCCAAAGTTGGGGATCTTTGGATGGGCTATGGTAAAAAATTCAAACAACTTTGCATTTAATAGATCATCCTTATGTATCCTTCTAAGTGCTTCATTGATACTATTATAAGCTATTTGTACTGTGCCTCTGTCTGTTTTGTCATAATATTTTTCATGCTGAGCATGTTTTTGATCTTGTTAACATAACTGACAGTATCTGTAACCATAATTCCCCAACCTTATCAGCTTTCATGACTCTTCTATTCTTGTCATTGCTTAGGTTCCTTAAAGCCTTGATCTCGTCTTTGGATAAATTGGAAAATTGCTTTAAGAAAGCTTTACTGAGGACTTTCCAAATGTCTGCTTCACACTTGCTCTTGAAGGCTGCAAGTGAAGGGTAGACTGGGGGGGGGGGGGTAAAAATCACTGGGTAATTTCCACTTGACTGAACTTATATTACTCTCAACATCTGTACTGTTCTTTTGATTGTCATTGAAAAATTCTTTAAAGTTGAGGTTTCTAACATAAAGTTTAAGATCTATAACAGTGTTAATTAAATTACTTCTATTTGAGAGATAGAAGTCATTTCCTTACCTAAAACCAGTTCTTCTACTGCTGTGAGGGTTTTGTTGCATGGTTCTAAATCTTAATCTTGCATTGTCCATCTTGCTGTTTCCCCTGTCTCATGGGTGGTTTCCTAAGTCCTAGAGTTCTCACTTCCCTGTCCACGCTATGTTCCCCTGCTGCCATAGTATCCCTGTGAGGCCTGTGGGATCCTGTGGTGGTTTTGTTCCTTCATGTGGTATCTCCCTGGTGTGGTTTGATTGTGGCTGGGTCTCTCCTGGGTTGGTGTCCCTTGATAGATGGTGTTGTAGTGAGTGGGGGGTTGTGTAACTAAGCCCAGTCTGGGTGGGGACCGAGTCTTCCTGATTCACCTCAGTAGTGTTCTGTCCTATGGCTTGCTTTCCAGTATTGTTGTGGTGGTCCTGTTGGTTCTCTCTCATAATGTCCTGTCCTCTTGCTTGTTCTCCTGTGTTATGGTGGTTATGTGGGTGCATCCTTCTGCAAAAATCTCTTGTTGGAGTGTTATTGGCCCCTGGTACATTTGCTAGTGTTGCATTCCAAAATCCTATTGGGTTCTTCATGACCTTTACTGTCTATATCCATTTTTAGCTATCTTCTTTTCCTTATTTTTTGTTCAAAGTCCATGACCCTTTTTCTTATATTCTGTTATTTCTCTGTGGACCCAGAGTTATTTTGCAGACCTTTTCCACAGAGAGAATTTCCTTGGTAGTGGCATCCTGTTTGGCCATATTGTGGTCAAGTAGGATGGCCACTAATTTCAGACTTGCCTCTTCAAGTGTTTTGTTCCACTGCTGTGTTAGTTCCTCAAAAACATTGTTCCAGATGGGGACTTTGATAAGTCTGAGTCCCCTAGGTTGAATTCCTTTGTCCAGTCTGTTCTTGAAATAGATCTTCTCCCACTGCAATCCTTTTAGTCTCTTAAGGAGTTTCTACAAATGGACAAGATCAGTGTCCATGCTGTTCTTTAGGTCCAGATTTTGGGAGTCTGTGTGTTTGAGCTTTCCCCCTTGGGTTGGTCGACCAGTGTGGTGCTCTAATTAGGTACTTAAATTGGTAATCCTCAATATCCAGTGACATCTTCCAGGTAGTGTGTCATGGTCAGATGCTCCAGAACATGGGGTGGAGTGTGCTGCTTGACTGGACAACTCCCTTATAGAGACAAACCGTGCAACAAGAATACCAAAGATCCACTCAATGAAGGCAGCTTTTGATTATCCTACCTGTAATCCAGGGACCTGCATCTCAGGACAAACAAAACAAGACATCAATTGGGGTACAAGCAAATCTGATCCACAGCTGACCATAGATGGTTGATGACTGTAGATGGCTAATTCCTAATGAAGAATAGCCCCCACTCCTCAGGTCAAGCTTGTGAACATATTTATGTATTTATGGTCTTCGCTTTCCATAATCTCTCCTAACCCCCTCCCCCTTGTCAGGACATGCTTAATCATATACAGCATTCTAGGTAATATCTCCTGCTTAACCACAAATTCCCTAACAGCTAGTCTTACTGAGACCTTCCTCTGCCTGCTCAAAAGTATCTGTGTTTCCTTTGCTGTCCTCTTGTAGTCCAGTTCAATTTCCTTCTGTCTCACATTTAGCCCCAATTTTTTGATTGAGTAACTCCCCAAGGCAGACCCATCTGTCCTTCTGCCATCACTGTTACAATCCCCATAGTCAATGACTTTGCATTGTTAGGCAACCTGGAATCCAACCACCCTCCATATCCATCTCTACCAAAAAAATAATGTTCCTCTCCATCTGTTATAACCATGTTATATTCTGTAAATAGAAGAAAACTCAACCTTTAACAACTCATTTCCAAGTGCCTCTTCATCCTTCCACACAACATCTCCATAACTAAAATGTGTTAAGAAAGAGGATATAGGTTCATAGGTTCAAAGGAGGTTACTGGGTCATTGGCCCTAGGGCCTTTATAAGCCTAGCCATGTTAAACATTTGTTCCCATATTGACCAAGTTGTATGGTCTATATTTGCAGCACGAGTCTATGATTAGCACTGACTGCCCTTATCCAAGACGGACATAGGTGACACCCTTGGAGTAAATTTATGCTTTAATAGTCAGTGAGGAGCTCTGTTCCCCTAGTACCTTGACTCAGGCAAAATTCATTTAATATGTTACCATTAAACATCACCTTTGACACGGACTCCATAAATATTTCTATCTGACTCCACCTTGTAAAGCTTTCGCTGACCAACAAACTGTCTAGCAGTGTTTCTGTATACTCACACTCTACCATGGTGAAGGTTTCTTGTGTATTGAACAACTCCATACAGTCCTTTCCTCTCTTTAATATACTCCATTCCAATAATAAAAACATAATATAGCCTTCCAGCCCTTAACCCCTGCTTCTCCTCCCCTGTTATCTCTCACAGCACCTTCTCTAAGCTTGCCGTTAACATCTTAGATAATAATTTCAAATACACATTCAGTAGAAATCTGGGTCCACTGCACCCTTAGACAGCATCATCACCAGTGGCTGATACATTTTCTTGGGCGACTCCTCTTCTAAAATAAAGATCATTCCACTATACACACACACACACACACACACACACACATATATATATATATATATATATATATATATATATATATATATATATATATATATAAAATATATGTATATTAGCCATCTCTCATAGTCTTCTCAACATTTTATAAAAGTCTACGTATGACCTACTTTCCCCATAACTTTCTCACCTTTCAATTACCTAATGGCCTTTTCTTATTTCATTAGCCCTAATCTCTCCTTCAAGCTATCATTGTTCTTCCTCACACGGCACCCCCACCCACATTTTCCATTCTTACTTCATCTACCCTCTCCTTTATAGTGTATTTTACAACTTCTGAAACTTTTCTGCCATCCTCTCTCTTCTATACACCTGCCTTCTCCAACCTGCCAGTCACCTCTACCTGTAGTCTTTTCATATTCCCTATAAAATCTTCTCAGTCACAAGTTGTCCCTCCTACTCAGCCATATTTTCCATACCTGATCTTCCTTCTCTTTCCTTGATATTCCCATTTAGTTCTCTTGCCTATACCTCACACACTCTGTCGGTCTTCCCCTTCCTCAGTTGCGGTCTGTTCAACTCTCTTCTCTATTCCCTAAGTCGTCTCCTCCTCCTCCTTTCTTTTCTCCTCCCACTTTTACTGCATCATTCACCCCTCACACTTTTTTGACCCTACACCATTTCCTTTATCTGTTTCCCACAATCTATTTAGCCATGCTCCTCAAACAAATGTCTATTTCCTTTTGCATCCATTCCTCTTCACCCCACACATTTCCTGTCTACCCTGAAAGCCACATAATCAGAAGTAATCTTCACCTTTAATTAAACAATCTTCACCTCTCCTATCTTCTTCAGTGGAAAAAAAACTTAGTTTATGTTTTTGTCTGCTTGCATTTCTAAATAAAAGGCAAAACCTGTGTTGCCCATCTCAAGACCTTCGTATATCTGCTGCCTTATGACTTCCAATTTTCTTGTTTCTTTCCTCTCCCAAAACAGCTGATCCAACCCCACATACAATATTCTTTAATATCTCCCTCAATTATACTTTTAGCTCATTCCTCCTTTTTCTTATCCTTCTCCATTTTAAATTCCTTTATAATATCAGTATCATCCTTGTTCATGCCATACAAGAACCTTAAGTATGACTTTTCTCACCTGCAGTCCTCTTTCCCAGCCAGCTCCAGGGCAAAGAAGATAAAGCCATAACTATGCTACAGATGACTGCAGTTCAAACAACAACAACTCATATGCCTATAAGAGCTGACCAGGGAGGCTGGGAGTGAGCAGTCATTGTCAGTTCTCCAATCTTGAGGTAAGGGAGGCAGCTCTGGCAACCCATAAAGGTGATACCCCGCAGGAGAACTAGCTGCTGATGTGTGGAGTTCCAGTCTGCATAGCCCAGGTTTTCACAGTACATATTGTACTTGCAGCCAAGAGGAACAGTTCCCCTTGGAAATCAGCAATGGCAGAATTCAGAGGAACTACTGGGGGAGAGAAGCACTCCTGGGAGGGGTGAGGATAGGCTACTCTCCATGACCAGCAAGCTGGTTTGCTCCATACCACCTGACTTTTGCCAGAGAATTGAGAGCTCACTGGGATTCCTGGACAGGAATGAATGGGTTATATGGTTTACACCTAGCCCAGGAATGCCTATCACCCATTCCTTTGGAACAAATAGGCCAATTCAGTGCTGGTAGTGAAGCCACCTGTCAAGGTCCTGGGGGGACCAAAAAAATATATACTCCACTTTTTTAAATATCTTCAATGACCTCACAATCCCCTAAGCTATCATAAAGAATGTACATCCCTTATTCCACCCTATTCCATCTCATCTAGCCCACATTTTCATCCAGCTGTTCCTAAACCAAACTCCCTTATAGCCCCTAGCTTTACTTGTTACAAGTTCTGTATCAATATTAATGCTTTTTCCCTTGTCATTCCAACTGTCTACCTACCTACAGCCATTATCCTGCCCTCTGCCACTGAGCTAGGCTGGACTGATTGCTTTTGGACACTCACCCCAGCACTCAGCCTTTAGAAAGAAAGAAATGTAGAGACTCTGGTATTGCTGCCTCGCTGACATGCCTTGGGCTCTCCATATCTTCTTTGGGTCTTTTCTCTAGCCTGCATCACTATCTCATATCACATATTGGAAATGTCCTTGCTTTGCATAATCCTGTTCTGCTACTTCTTTGCTACCTCTGACTTATCCTTCCACATAAAGGCCACATCATAATCCAACTACCATCTCTTCTCTTCTAAATCCTTTTCTGTATGCCACTTCTAACATCACATCTTCCTTTTCAAAATCAAGTGCAGCCCTTCCTTCCACCTACCATCTGCTTCTACCAGGTATTGGGATATACTTCCTCCTTCTTAGTCACTCTTTCCCTACTCATCCCTCTATCACATTCTAACCTCACGTTAACACCCCCATGCCATTTACTCCCTATAAATTCTGTCTGGCTCTTCCTAGGCCATATTATTTCATTATCTTTCTTCTACAAGATAACTTTATTATTTACTATTACATGGTCTGTATGGCTTCTAATACTGCAGGCCCACTAGTAACATACCCCACCAAGATTTACAAATAACAGGTATCATCTACAGTTCCTTTATCTGTGCCTAGTACAATGCACATCATTCCCATTAAAAAGTTAGGTCTGGTCACATTGCTATCATCTTATTCTCCACCCCCATCAGTAGTCTCATAGGCGTGTCAAGTCTTACTCATTCCCCCCACTTTAGTTTCACTTTTGACATTTTTACCTTACACAGGGGGGTGTTAACTTCATTGCTGGCTCTTATTCCCCTCTGTGACATTCCCCCATAACCTAAGTCTCAGACAGACATATTATGTAACTTTTGACTGACATACATTTTATTTATTTTATTTTATTTTACATTTGTTGACTGGGATAGTCTGACTGGATACATGTCCATTTTCAGCAGAGGCCCGGGGAGAAAATCTCCACAATAATAAAATTAGTAATAGTAGTAATATTACAATAATATTCAAAGAGAGCAAAGGAGATAGATACAATGCAAAGGAGCTAGAGATATATACAATATGTCAGATAGTTCACCACAGTAGTAACACTAATGCGTATACAGAAAGTTAATAAAGTGATTGAAGAAACAGGATCAGTACACACATTTAGAGCACATTAGGGCAATAACTGTATGGAGAAATGTTAGACTCAGCAGGCATAACTGTACATTAAGGTATAGCACATCATATAGGCGGAGTATATGCTTACTGATGGTCTGCTAGCTAAGAAAAGACCATAAATGTTAAAATGAGTTAATCAGGGTTTAGGCATTGACAGAGCCAGTTAGCCCTTAAATATTTTTTTAGACCTTTTTTAAATATTGGAAGAGATAGTTCTTGAGTAAGGTTTGCAGGAAGAACGTTCCAAGTTTTACTCACTGAGTTAGCAAAGAAGGAATCCCTGGCTGTATTGTTGGATTTTTGAGTTTGGACTGATAGCTTGTTGGAAGATCTAAGTGGCCTGATAACGTTATATGGGCTAATAATACTCTTAAGGCTTGGGGTTTTGTCTAGATGGTTAAGTATTTTGTGAGCTACTGTAAGCTGGTTAAGCTTAAATATGGAAGGAAATTCCAGCCAGTCAAGTTCAGTTAGGTTTTTACAGTGATGTGTCTTGTATGCCAGACCAGTGGCGAATCTAGCTATATGGTAGTAACAGGAAGATAGTTTGCCGAGGTTAGCTTTAGAGAGATTTGAGAATATAGGTGAGGCATATCGGAGAGTGGAGATAAGATGGGATCGGGCAATAGCACACCTAGCATAAGGGGTTAGAAAAGGTTTTACCTTATACAGGGATCTTATTTTTTGCTGACGGACTTAATTGTATGGTCAATGTGTGCATCAAATTTGAGGTTAGCATCAATGATTACTCCAAGGAGCTTAGTTTGGTTATCAGGAGAGATGATTGTACCTTTGCTAGACTTAACAGTAAATAAAGGAAGAGTAAACCTAGAGGTGGGAGAGAAAAGCAGCAGCTTTGTTTTGTTGGGATTCAAGAGAAGTTGTCGATCAGTTAGCCAGTTTTCTATACTGTTAAAAGTATTCTGGGTTAGGGTTATCAGACTGGCTGGTGAGGTGGAAGAGCAAATCAATGTGGAATCGTCAGCATATTGAATACATTGTGCCTTTGGGATAGTAGTATGAAGGTCATTTATGAAGATAGAGAAGAGGAGGGGACCAAGAATGGAGCCCTGAGGGACTCCTAAGGTGACTGGGAGATGTGATGACAGCTTGTCCTGCCATAGGACAGCCTGCTGTCTATCCCATAGATAGGACTGAAACCTTTGTAGAGAGTGATCATCCAGGAAGACAGCTTTCAAGGTATTAAGCAAAAGATGATGGTTAACCATATCAAAGGCCTTAGAGACATCCAGAAAGAGAGCAGATTATAGCATGTTGTTGTTGCGATTAAGATTGATGACATTGGTGAATGATAAGAGGGCTAATGTAGTTATATGGTGTGGTCTGAAACCATGCTGGGACTCTGTAAGAAGTTTATTGTGGTTGAGGTAGTCCATAAGTTGCATGTGGGCACACTTTTCCAAGAGTTTTGCTAGAGGTGAGAGAATGGCTATGGGCCTATAGTTGGACAATTCTGTGGAACTACCTCCCTTATGTAGGGGTATTACATGTGAAATTTTCCAGATGGATGGAATGGTTGCCTCAGAAATGGATCTATTAATGAGGATAGAGACTGGGATAGCGATGGCATCAGCAGCTAGTTGCAGGAATTCAGCTGGGAGGTGATCTGCTGCTAGGGAAGTGGGTTTAAGATTTTTGAGAAGGGTTCGTATAAGGGTAGTAGAGATAGGTTGGAAGCTAAAGGAGAAGTGGGTTACAGAAGGCTTTGAGCTATCTCTTTTATTTTTGGTGGGGCTGGGAGGGACTGGGTGAGGGGGGTTACTCTTGGTAGTCATTAGTTGGGTAGCTAGTGCCTGGATAGTTTCTGTAAAGAAGCTATTAAATTTGTTTGCAATAACCGCTGGTGTTTTGTCGAGAGCAACTGAAGGGATGGGAGTGGTGGTACAACCTGGGTGAAGGAGGTTATTTATTCCAGCCCAGAACTTTTGGGGTTTATTTTGATGCTTTTGTTGTAGGTGGGTGTAGTAGTGTTATGCCAAGTGGACCATGCTTATTCCTAGGTTAGCTTTTTCCAGGTAGGTAACTTTATGCTGGTGTTTGCATCTTAATTTAAACAGCAAATGTTTAATTCTTTTTGGGTAAATTTATGCTTGGCTTTAGGCACTTAATGTTTGAAACACACATAAATTAGCTTTTTCAACAGTGTAAGCCACTTTAAATTCATTGCTCACACTAGTAAGTTTTGCAGGTAGAGCCTTTTAGCACAGCATACAATTATGGAGTACGCCAAGACCTGCTAAAGCTATTGAGCGTACTTTTCTTTTTCAGCTACAATTCTAGTGAGGGCTTTAAATGTGGGGCATAAAAACCAGATTATAAGCAAGGTACCAGTTATTGAGTAAGTAGGGGTTAATTTATAGTGCTTTTAGACCCAGTTAGACTTAGATAAAGCACACAGGAGAAAAAAACGCCAATAATGACCTTAAATTGATTCTACAGTAGCTGGGCAGGCAGTCTTAGCCTTCCGAGTGTGTTTGCTGAACAGGCTCAGGGTTTCTTATGGAAGCAAGTCCTTTCAGTGGGAATATGAGGCAGAGAACCTAAAGAATGGATAATCTAGTTAGTTATACTCTGCAGCAGCCATTACACCATCAGTTAAAGCAGCTAGCATGATTACAGGCGTCAAAATGCACGTAATGTAAAGCATCGAATTCTCAGGCAGCCAACATTCTAAGCAACATTGTATCTACTCAAATGCACTCGCTTTAAACACAGAATTCTCAGTCAGCCAGCATTCTAAGCAACAATGTCTCTACTCAATCCCTGATAGTTTATGTACTTGAAAGGACAGCAATGGAATTAAATAACTTAGTTTGAAACATGTTGCCACAGTCTCAAATCTAGTCTCAGCTTATTATTTACCCCGTTAATACCTCATGTACACACCTTTATTTCAAATATTGATATATTCCATGTAAAATATGGACTTGTGAGGAATAAACATTTAACAGCCGATAAACAACAAGTAAGAAGTGTACAAGCAATGAGAAGTGTACAGCTCTATGACTTATCCTCATGGGCATTTGTCTTTTCCGTATTCTTTTACAGAATGAACATCAGTCTTAGTAAGCTTTCTCTGGAGACACTTCCCCACTTTCCATTTTTTTTTCTTGACACCCAGTAAATCAATATTTATTTGTTGTAAACCCCACACTTACCTCATTCATACACCTTTGTCCTATATCTCAAGCCTCTTCCCACTCACATGGACTCATTTTTTCAAATTGGTCCATCGACATTGGTGTTTTATATATTCAGTCGATTTTCTCCAACTTTAATTACCATTCTGACAAGGGGCACTGTTTATATTGACCTTACTTCCCTTGGGCCACCACCCTTTATTGATGATCTCCTCAGTTTTAGGTATGGCTAACAAAATCAAAATGTCCTAACCCCAATATGAAGTTGTAAAGGGCCCAGCTATAGCAGGTAAAACTTTAATTTGACTCTTATGTATGATGACCATAAGATGCAACTCCTCAATGATGATCATAAGATACAGCTCTTCAGTGTCCAGCAAGACCACTTTATCCACCTAACAAACACAGACAACTTTCAGACTAATACTTTCCCCCTTCACTAATGCAGTACACAGCAGAACACAACAGAATGTGGTCATTTACTGGCCTCTTACTTTCTACTTAATAAATTGATACAGTCATCACATTTTCTGCATTGCAAAGGGGGTCCGAATGGAGAAATGATAAAATCAGCAAACAAAGGAGAGTAGTGTTGCTAGAACTGAATTTATCCACAACTCTTGTTGAGTTCCTTCATAAGGTGGACCCTGTTCTTACAAAACCTCATCAAGATGGCACTGATATATAGATTGTATCTTATATAGCATATATCATGGACAAAAGTAGTCCCAGGATAAAAAAGTGCCCAATCTTGGTATGTACACTAGTGCCAGGACTAGAAAAAAATGGCAGTATTGAATCCTCAAAATATGGAAACATTGCTCCAAGGGGGTTAGGCCAGGGTCAGGGAGAGGATGGCATCCCTGTTGTAGAGGGAAGAAGTAGACCACAAAAAGCATAAAAACTGATAGGTCAAAAAAGGGCCATAAAGATGATAGAGTGGACTACTGAGAATAAGAAACAAATGATGTATAGTTATTATGCATGAAGCCCAGAACTCCCACATAAAAGATATTCAAAAGGATTAAGAGAGAAATTAGGGGAAAGGAAAAATCCTTACACAAGAAAACTGTCAAAAGCTTCAGATGCAAATTTGTGTTCGTTAATACAACATATCCATGAAAAACATTATATAGACCAAGAAACTTTGGGCCATTTGGAAAAAGAAGCAACTGAGGAAGTACAAACATATAAAGAATAAAACTTAAAAGAGTTTTTTTTTTTGAAAGATATGAAAAAGAAACATGGAGATGGGAAAGAAAGACAGATTTGATTTAGTGCAATATTTATCCAATGGAGAAAGCCAATTTTTATTTATTTATTTTACATCTGTTGACCGGGCTAGTCTAACTGGATATATGTCCATTTTCAGTAGAGGCCCGGGGAGAAAAGCTCCACATAAGCAAACTTTTAGCAACTTCAGGTAAAGATAAGTAAAATTGTAACAAATTTAGGTACAGTACTATTTTATGGTGAAGAATACAAATGTTATATAGAGAAATAGTACTATTAAAGTAGCAGATAATAAGAAAGAGATTGAACAACAAACAATTTTAAAGTAGCACACAATAAGAAAGAGAAATGAAAAGCACACTAACAAATATAACAGCTCCAGGTACAGTATTTAACAGTTAGTCATCCAATTTAACCTATAGTAGCATAGCAAGTTTAAGGTAGCATGTAATAAGAAAGATAAAGAATGTCTGTATAGACATTTGTGTGTGAAAAGAAGTTAATGCTGCAAGCTGCAAACTATGCAAGTACATAATCTGAAGAGGATCCTCTGTAAGATAAAGTTGTAAAGACTGAATTAATATAGGTGGGTCTACTCACTGAGGCATAGAGAGAGTTGGAAACAAATTGCAAATGGTCATATAGGTAGGGTTCAGAGAAAGTGGTGGTAAGATTAGTCTGGATTACTACATGGGCATAACCAGTGGTTATTAAGGTATTCTCTGAGTTGTTTTTTGAACAGTTTCACTGAGGAGAGAGATGAGAGTTCCTTGGGTAACAGGTTCCAGGATTTGCGAACAGAGAATCACCGGCCTTATTTTTGGATTTGATTGTAGTTACTAGTACTTTATTGGCTGAGCAAAGGGTTGTCAAATTACTGTATGGGGGTAGAAGGTTAGTAAGTATAGGAGTATTTTTAGGAAGATAGAGGATCTTATGGGCAATAATAAGTTGTGGAATCTGAAGATGATTATGAAGTTCTAGCCAACCTAGTTGCTCTAGGTTTTGACAGTGGTGAGTTCTAAATGAGGAACCAGTAGCAAATCTGGAAATATTGTTGTAGGAGGTACCTAGTTTGTTAAGGTTGTTTTTGGATAGGTTAATATAGATGGGAGCGGTGTAGAGGAGGGTGGAAATTAGATGGGTATGGGCAATAGCTGTTCTAGCTGTTGGAGTAAGGAAGGGTTTAATCCTATAGATGGAGTCTAATTTTCTGTTTATTGTTTTTATTGTTGTGTTAGTATGTGTGTCAAAGCTAAGATTATGGTCTATTGTTACCCCTAGGAGCTTGGTAGTTGGGTCGGGAGATATGATGATGCCATCATTGGATATAATTGTGAAGTCAAGCCAAACTAATCAATACAAAAAGCAGCTCCATAGATATATGAAAAGAAATACAGGCAAAGGCAACTAAATATGGAAATGCTCGGAATACAAAAAATAAGATCACAAAGGCAGAATAAAGAACAGAAGATTAGTAAAGTAAAAATTAAACAAACAGAAGCTGAAGTTATGGAATACCTGGAAAGTGAAGGATTTAGTGTAGAAAATCTAACACGGGTTATGTCACAGCATGATGGAACAATGAGTCCCAAAAGTAAAGATAAACAGATGGAGTGGGAGACATCGGAAGAAGAAATATGGACATGGGAAAGAAAAAAGAGATTTAATATGATGTAATATTTATGCAAAGGAGAAAGCAAAACTAATCAATACAAAAAAGCAGCACCAAAGATATTTGAAGAGAAATACAGGCAAAGGCATCCAAATATGGAAAATTTCATAATATAAAAAATAAGAAAACAAAGAGGGAAGTAGAAAAGAGGATTAATAATGGAGAAGTTAAAGAAATAGAACTGAAATTATGGATTACCTGCAATGTGAAGGATTTAGTGTAGAAAATCCAACTATGGTAATGTCACAGCATGATGGAACAATGAGTCCCCAAATTAAGGAGAAACAGGTGGAACAGGAAGCATCTGATCACTTGCCCTATAAAGATACTCTGGACCTTCAGTAGGAAACCAGAACAAAAGTTCAGTTGGAGTTGCACAGCAAGGGAAGGAGCAGAAAACAGTGGCAACTCTGACACAGTCAATGCTGTGTAGTGATAGGCCTGTGAGTTCCCATATGAAAGAGCAATGGATGATGCAGTATGCCGCTGAAGAGAATATGTCACAGGAAGATGCTCTGGAATTTTCTGTAGAATGCCTGCAGAAAATGGAGAACAAAGAATATGTCCTCAGTTTAGAAGAAAATTATCTAAGAAAAGAGTTGCTTGATTTAATAGAGATGGATAGGTATATTAAGATCAGTAAAAAATAGATTATAGAAACTCAGTAAGACCTAAAATGTTAGAAGTCTGATAAAACAAATTAACACAGTAATCAAGACTATTTAAAGAAATGTATGTGATAAAACAGAAGTAAATAGGATATAATACTGTGCAGATAAATTAATAAAAGATTAACTCTTACCACAAAAAACAGGGCAATAAGAGAAAGGAAGGGAAGAAATCAAATGCCATCATTTAAGTATTGAATACAGAAAACTATAAAGTAATTAAAGACAAGAAGTGTCATTGTTAGAAGAATATAAAAGAGGGTACAGATCAACAAAAATTCTTAGAAAGATAGAGGTGATAAAAGCAACATACAATATCAAAACAGAGCAGGATATATCGTATTGTAAATAATAATCTAAAGACATTGGCACAGGCAGAAAAGATATGCAGATAAATATAAAGGAAATGTACAAAAATAAGTAATTCATTGATGACCCAAAAAGTTTTATAGAGAATTGAGAAACTGGCTCCCCATCCACGTGAAGCAGAGTTCCTCCTTAACCCAATTCAAGTGCAACTTGGACAATTGGATGGGGAGCAGGAAATTCGTCCTGGGTTTGGTACCTATGTCTTTAATGGAGACAGGCAGCCTGTAAATGGTTCATCTCCCAGGCCCTGGCTTGTAAATGTTTCACCTCCCAAGCCCCTACTTAAACTTATCAAGAGTACCAGAACTTGTCAGATATTTGGGATACATGGATAGACTTAGAAAAGCCCTTGTGATCATTAGCCTAGTAAACACCTATGAACCTATAAGAAACACCACCCAAAAAAAAAGAAAAAAAATAAGAAATCAACACATTTTAGAGAAATATCTATGAAGACCCTGTGGAATATAACAAAGATGCTGAATTTATAGAAGAAGCAAAAGAAACAGAATTTCAAATATACAAGATAAGAAATGGGATAAAGTAATGGACAGAGAAATGGAAACAAAATTAAGAAAAGCTCTTAAGTAAGACATTTCAGTAAAGTGCTGATATTTGGTACAATGCCTTACCAATAACTATTAGGTGAAAAGAAACTCTGGCAAATTTTAAAGAAAGTTTGGATAGTTGGCTGAGTGCTAGTGCTTCTGCTTCATCTTTGATAGGAGGCAAACTCTTTGATGGGCTTGTGTATGGCATTGAGTTTGTAAGTAAAATACATTGAACACTGAACATTTCCTCTCTGGTTCACATTCATCACAGCTAGTAGGGCAGGCTAGTTCTAGCTCCTTTTTGCCTCTTTTCTCCAAGCAGATAATTCAGGTCATTATATTTCCTTCTCCCTGTACATTTTTATTAATAGCACCCTGCACTACGTTGGTATGCATTCCGACTGTTAATCAGAAAGCCTGTCTGCTCTTTTTTTGTCCATGCCATCCTATTCTCTCATCATGAAACAGAAGCCTCCAAAATATATACCTCAGTTGTCCTCTCTGCAGTTCTCCTTTATAACTGCTAGGCCCACTCCATCAGCCCTTTCATCTTCCGTGGGATACCTTCTGGGAGTCTCAGCACCTTTCATTTTCTGCTTTCAATGACTATTCCATTATCCCAACACCAGTCCTTCTATTACTCAAAAGATTCTTAGATTCCTCCTTTACACATTACTGTCCATGTCATCCAGTTTTCATAATAATTTTTCATTTTTTAAGCTTATAATAAATCTACACACTGCTCACACAAGAGTCCAACCATCCGTACCAATGTCATATTGGTGGGTGACTTCTTTTTCACAATCATTATAGCTTCAGGCTGGGAATTATATCATATCTGTCACCATGCCTTCCACGATGTTCAAAAGCTTGTCAGTTGTGTCTTTACTGGCACTTGTTCACATTCATATGTCTCTCATATCTTCAGCCTTCTGAAGCAAAACTTCATTTTCAGTTTTAAATTAAAATTTTTAATTTCACCTGTTTTTCTTACCTAATATGATCTCTAACCACTCACAGCAGTAAACAGTTATATATTTCTTATTACACCCACCATAGCTGCAATATATATAAAAAAATCAGATGCCTGCTGTGTCATAGAGCACTGATTTAATGTTGCCACCCTGTTCTATACTTCACTAGTGACCCACAATTAAGAGATTTGCCCAATTTGCCACTTTTCAGAAAAGGCTCTTTTAAATTCTTTGTTATGGACCTGGAGAGCAGCATTTCTTTCATTGGTTCATACTCCAAGTTTTACTAAGTGGTCATCATGTAAGACCATTATTTGAAAAATCTCCACAGACTCCCTTATTGCAGAGTATAAACTTTTTTTTTCTCTCACATGTCTGTATTTAGGGATTTCTCCATATTTAAACTTTCAGAGATTGCATGGCATGTATATATCTTATATTTTCTAGAGATTTTAAGACAGAATGTCATTTGTGACCTGTGGTGCTAATGCCATGTTCTCAGAATTTCTATAAATTGTACTCAGAAAAATGGTTTGAAAACACACAAGACTAGACCTTAAAATGTTTTAGTATCTGTAAGACATATGGGTGAAAAGCCAAGAGCTCATTTAGAGGCTGTGAAGACTATACCACTCACAATAGTTGTATATGTTTTGGCAAATAGTTTTCTATAACATGAAAGCACAATATGTTAAAAATAGTGTGGGAAAAGTATTCAAAAATAACATTCTGGGGTAAGTGTAGAGTATGGATGTCAGACACTGGCAGGTTTGAAATGCAATCTTTCATATTAGTCTGTAACACAATTTACTGATACATATAACTCACTGTGATGTATTAATTGGTTATAAAGGTGTCTTTTTCCCACACTAACTTGTCTGTCCTCTCCTGGTGCCCCACTGACATGTTCTTCCCCATCTAACTGATATAACAGTTGCCCAGTGTGATGATATGGGCAAGTGCCAGCACAGCCAGCTGGAATTCTGTAAAGAATGATATGTTGTGTGAATACCAAATTGATTTATACAAGATGCTTGTGTTACAAATGTATTAGAACTGTACAGCATTTGAATATCAAACCAATTGCACAAATGCGTATGTTACAAATGTATTAGAACTGTATGGCATTTGAATATCAAACTGATTTGTACACATGCTTATGTTACAAATATATCAGAACTGTATGGTATTTGAAAATCAAAATGTGTTTGTAAAGTTGCTAGTGTTAAAAAAAGCATATCAACAGTTGGTCCTGCTGGACAGAGAAGGAATATACATGTGAGACTGCATGTATATATGTTAGCAAAGGACACTGGAAGAGAAGGGGTTAAAAGGCTAGCTTACTTCTTACTTTAAGAAAAATACTGTTGATTGACCACCTGTTGGGTCATGGAAGTGCTGATCTCACAGCTCTGAATAGAACCAGAGATGGCATGTCTAGAAGAAGCCTTTGTGCATTAGCTCAGTAAAAAGAGGGGAAGCCCCAGGCACTGCCATAAACATTAACAAAACTTTAGATATGCATCTTATCACATCTATGCTAACATCCTGTCTCAAGCTTCAAAGGAGAATAGTGTGAGAACCTAGAATCAGATGACCAGATGAGGTAACTCTGCCATCCATCTGAGAAATTTTAGATATTACAAAGAGAAATCTCTCAGTATTGAGTATTCTCTCTTGAACCTGACAAGAAAAAGGACCATTCACCACATCATCAGCCTTGCTCTATTAAGTAAGTAGGGAATAGTAATTCTCCTAGATTCTGTCAGGAAAATATAGTGAAGCTTAGTTGAGATATTTTTTTATTTGTCTTTATTAGTCTATCCATCAATGTTATTTTCAATATTTCCTGTGATTTGAACTCTGTGATTTACTGTGAATATATATTTAGTATTTTCATGATATTATATGATGTTTGCAGATGACATTGTGATCTGTAGTGAGAGTAGGGAACAGGTGGAGGAGACCCTGGAGAGATGGAGATATGCTCTAGAGAGAAGAGGAATGAAGTTCAGCAGGACTAAGACAGAATATATGTGCGTGAATGAGAGGGAGGATAGAAGAATGGTGAGGATGCAAGGAGTAGAGGTGGCGAAGGTGGATGAGTTTAAATACTTGGGGTCAATAGTTCAGAGTAACGGTGAGTGTGGAATAGAGGTGAAGAAGAAAGTACAGGCAGGATGGAGTGGGTGAAGAAGAGTGTCAGGAGTGATTTGTGACAGACGAGTACCTGTAAGAGTGAAAGGGAAGGTCTACAAGAGGGTAGTGAGACCAGCTATGTTATATGGGCTGGAGACAGTGGCATTGACAAAAAGGCAGGAGTTTGAGCTGGATGTGGCAGAGTTAAAGATGTTAAGATTTGCACTGGGTGTGATGAGGTTGGACAGGATTAGAAATAAGTATATTAGAGGGTCAGCCCAGGTTGGAAGGTTTGGAGACAAAGCCAGAGAGGCAAGATTACGTTGGTTTGGACATGTGCTGAGGAGGGATGCTGAGTATATTGGGAAAAAGATGCTAAGGATGAAGCTACCAGGTAACAGGAAAAGAGGAAGGCGTAAGATAAGGTTTATGGATGTGGTAAGAGAGGACATGCAGGTGGTTGGTGTGACAGAGAAAGATGCAGAGGACAGGAAGAAATGGAAACAGGTGATCCGCTGTGGTGACCCCTAATGGGAACAGCCGAAAGAAGATGATTATTTTCATGATATTTTATTATTTATTATTAAATATATTTAAAATGTTTATTGTGGCTGGTCCTTTTAGAAAGTATTTAACTTTTGAGAGTGCTTATATTTATTTGGTGACACTGTGTGGGCCACACCTGAAGGCCTAGCCATCTTGGTCAACTATTACCATTTGTATTAATATTAATATTACACGGTATAATTGGACATCTTTTGTTAAGGGACTTAGAGTAGCTGATTGTGGAGTGTCTGGTGGTAGTAATAACTACCTTATACTCTGGGCAGAAGGGGGCACAGCAAGCATACTGTATCTGTGCCAGTCTTTTCCAGGTGTGTGTGTGTGTCTGTGTGTGTGTGTGTGTGTGTGTGTGTGTGTGTGTGTGTGTGTGTGTGTGTGTGTGTGTGTGTGTGTGTGTGTGTGCGTGTCTGTGTGTGTGTGTGTGTGTGTGTGTGTGTGTGTGTGTGTGTGTGTGTGTGTGTGTGTGTGTGTGTGTGTGAAAAATCAAATCTCCCAGTCTGTGTGTGTGTCAGCTACTTGGAGCAGGGACATAAAGCACTGGTTTCACAGAGAGGGTGCTGGAGGACTTGGCTTAGATAGTCAGCTGAGGACTTAATGCTGTAGCTGTGTTAGTATGGGGCCTTACTGGGACCCTGGAGGGAGACAGATGTAAAGAAATCCAGACCCCAAGCTGACTGCATTTTCTGTGTGCTCTTAAGGGAAATTGTACTTGATGCAGAAAGCTGCATCTGAAAATGCTGAGTGTATCCATTTCTGTTCCAAGTGAACGTTCCCCACAGGTGTCAGTGGTGTGGATTGAGGCTCCTTAATCAATGACCCAGTGTGGGTACGTCACATGCTGGTGGCAGTGGTGGGATATTGAATTTCTGTAGCCTATATGCAGTTGTCACTAAAGAAGGTGTTTGTACTCTCAGCAGCCACAAGGTAGACATTCGGAGTTTCATATCACAACAGTTTTATTCATTTATGTTTTTTATTAATTTAGTTTAATCAGGGAGAGCAGGCAAAACTCTTAGCAGGGGACTATGGTAAGCTGACAAAGAACAAAGTGTGTTAAGCCAAAGGACAGGTGTATGCCAGCCTGACTAAAGAGGAAATTATTTCAACCTTAGTCACAGCTCAGACCAGCATCCAGAAGGATAACCAGTCTGGTGATGGGAATTTGCAGCCCTCAGAAGCAGGACAGTTCACCTTTTCCTCTGAGGACTTAAAATCCATCTACAGGTAAAGAGACTTGAACTGGAGCCAAACATTGGAAATTAGAATCAGCAGAGACACTGCGGCATTTGAAGGCTGAAGAAAATAAGAAGCAGCATCAACATGAGAGGGAGATACTGACTCTTCACCAAGGTCGTGGAGGAAATGAGGAAAGGAGTAACCATACCCCAGAAGCAGTAAAGGTCAGTAAACTTCTTCCTCAGTACCAAGAAGGTGATCATTTTGATAGTTTTATTCATATATTTGAAAGAGTATGCAAACAATATAATGTTGACCGAGGGCTCTGGGTACAGTTCTTCACCCCCTTACTCCATGGTAATGCTAGAACTGCTGTTTTAAAATTATCTGATACTGATTGTTTAAATTATGATAAAGTTAAGCACTGTTTATTATGTTTTCAGTTAACACCTGAGGCTTACAGGAAAACATTTTGTGAGCATAGACGCAAGGCAGATAAAAGTATATGTGATTATATTGCTGAAATAAGCACTTATTTTCAAAGGTGGGTGAGTGGGTGTCAGGTCACCACTTTTCAAGGGCTGGCAGACCTTTTGGTGAGGGAACAAGCCCTTAGCACTTTGTCTGAGATATGAGAATCTGATTGGCAGACAGGGAATGCAACTCTGCAGATTAGCTGGGAAAAAAGGGAATGTCTACTTAGCAAGCAGGGCATCATTGCATATGAAGGGGCTACCCAGTGTTGCACATGGATATAAGGGAACCCATAGGGGGCAGCCTAAATCAACTCAGAGTTCACCAGTAACAGGGGAAACCACTAGTTCAGGTACATGGCCAGGGCCAATGTTCAGATGTTTTAAATGTAACTAGTAGGGCCATGTAGTAAACAGATATCCATAGAGGCAAGCTAGGGAAGAAAAGGTGAAGAACCAGCAAGTGGTGGTAATAAAATTCCAGTGGTAAGTTGTCTGGAGGCAACAGGGATACCAATCTACCAATAGAGTTTGTATCCCATCTTGGCGGATGGAAAACAGGCCATTGCCAAGACAGACACAGCCTCTGATATAATCATTGTGAAGCCTGCAGTGGTTACAGTGGAGCAGTACTTGCTTGGGCAGTCCACTCCAGTCAGAGCTTTAGGGGGATCCCATCCCAAATGCCTTTGGCTAGGGTTCACCTTGACTGGGAGGGTGGGAAAGGAAGCAAGCAAGTAGATGTGTTTGAGGATATCCCTGCAGATGTCTCCATAGGGAATAACTTTGATAATGCAGTACCTTGTGTGTATGCAGTGACATGCAGTCAGGCTTGGAGATAGGCATGTGAGTCTGGCAGTCTGGGGGAGAACCAGACAGACCACACCCCTGAAGCCAGGACTGCTGATGTGGCTAATTCAGTGAGGGAGCTACCCGGCAGCAGTGAGTCTGAAGAACTCTGTGGTTTACTGTAAATATATAGTCAGTATTTTCATGTTCTTTTATTATTTATTATTAAATATAGAAGGGGGCACAACAGGTAAATCTGTGCCAGCCTGTCCCATGTGTGTGTGTGTGTGTGTGTGTGTGTGTGTGTGTGTGTGTGTGTGTGTGTGTGTGTGTGTGTGTGTGTGTGTGTGTGTGTGTGTGTGTGTGTGTGTGTGTGTGTGTGTGAGTGTGTGTGTGCGCGTGTGTGTGTGTTTAAATATAGAAGGGGGCACAACAGGTAAATCTGTGCCAGCCTTTCGTGTGTGTGTGTGTGTGTGTGTGTGTGTGTGTGTGTGTGTGTGTGTGTGTGTGTGTGTGTGTGTGTGCGTGTGTGTGCGTGTGTGTCTGTCTGTGTGTGTCTGTGTGTGTGTGTGAACTACTTGGAGCAGGGACACGAAACACTGGTTTCACAGACAGGGTGCTGGAAAACTTGGCTTGGACACTCAACTGAGGACTTAACCCTGTAGCTGTGCTAGTCGGGAGCCTTATTGGTGCCCTGGAGGGAGACAGATATAAAGAAATCCAGACCCAGAGCTGAATGCATTCCCTGTGTGCTTTTGGGAAAACTGTACTTGGTTCAGAGAGCTGCATCTGAAAATACTGTGTGTATCCATTTGTATTCCAAGTGAATGTTCCCCACAGGTGTCAGTGGTGAGAATTGAGGCTCCTTGATCACTGGTCCATTGTGGGGATGTCACACCCATATCACCCTGTAAGGAGATCTCCACTTCCCAGGGAGTTCAACTTTATTAGCTACACATAAAGCAGCCAGATAGTAGAAGTGAAAAGGCAGGCATTATCCAGTAATCATCCACAACTGCTATAGAATTATTTGTACCTTACTCCCCTTCTTGGACTGTGAGCTAAAGCATACAAAGTATATAATAGCAGTCCTATTGTGCCTTCACATTCATAATCAGCTTTCAACTGCTTCTTTATGCAAACCCCACTTGCTGGATTATTCAAGCACCCAGAAAATTAGCCTGTTGTCTCCAACAGAGGACACCATTATGCTGCTGTGGAAGAAAGTCCTACTAACCCTCGACCCCCATAATAGGAGAACTAGTCATCAGATACTCTTGTCTTATCTCTCCTAACCAGTTTCTGAGACACTAAACCTACTACTTGAAACTCATTCTCCTGTATCATAGACATAGCTATATATCCCCTATGCCAGTGAAGCTGATGACTACACAGTTTTTTTAACCACTGTAAATTTGTACCTAACAGCTGAAAACAACAGAGGTACTAAGTACTCCATCTTTGAAATCTACTAACACGGTGGTGGCGGTTGTTTAGGGTGTCTTGTACACTGTGGTGGTTTAAGAGGCCCATAAAGACATAGGGCAGGATTCACGATGGCTTGCACAGAGCCTAAGAGTCGTGTAAGACTCCATGCAGCCATCGCGATCCAGGAACAGCCCGAAATACCGTGTAAGAGACCAGCTAAAACGTCTCTTACATGGGCAGGGCGTGGATATGCTAATTACCTCACTTGCAGCCAAAAGGCATGCAAATGAGGTAGATCAGCGATCCACGAAGCTGAAACCAGCCCGTGTAAGAGTCGTGTTAGGTGCAGAAATGTACTCAGTTGACAACTGAGTACGTTACTGCAAATAACACAATGAAGCCATGACAGCTCCAAATAAAGTGTGCATATGTATCAGGCAGCATGCCAATGGCCAAATATGTGGCCATTGGCACGGTAACCCGATGCAAAATTGAAATAAAATATTTTTCTTTCCGGCGATCGGTGAGGTTTAAATGCAGCGCAGCCCCGCGCAAACGGGCTGCGCTAAATAAGACATAAAAATAAAGGTTTGAAACCCACAAATGTGGGTTTTATGCAATGCATGGATTTGCAATACAGGGACTAGCAGATCGAAAACAACATGGCCACCGTTTAGTGGTTGCTAAGGGGGGAAGCTGAGTGTAAAGACACGTAACTAAGCATTAGTAGGCAATCCTATGTAAATGAGTGGTAGGATAGTGAATCACACTGTCACATAGCAAATGAGCACATTCCATGTAGTGTAAGAGTTAGATAAGGGGGAGTAACAGAGTAGGAGATAGGTGACATCACAGGGGGGAATGTCAGAAAGAAATCAAGCTCATTGGAGCAAAGTGGTATGTGAAAGATGTCAGTCACACAGCATAGAAAGAGGAGTGTCAACAGATAAGCATGGGAAAGTCAAGAAATGGAAGGTGTACACTGTGGCTAACACCAAAGTTTCTTGCTGTGCGTGCATGCATGTGTGTGCACGCTGGGAGGCGCGAGTAAGACAGAGTGCGCGCGTGTAAGGCAGAGTAAGCATGTAGGAGCCTGTTTAAAGATCTGTAAACCTGTTTGCGCTGGTGTGCACGCGTTTTAACCCGAATAAGCAGATTCTAGTCCGTGTAAGTATGTGTGCACGCGTGGTAGCCACTGTGAACGTGTTTTCACTGGTATGCGCACTGCTCCCCCCTGAGGAAACAGAGAGGAAAAAGGAAGCAGAAGAAATAGTAGGAAGCTAGCAGGGAATACTGGTAGAGCTAGCAGGTGACAACAATTAGAAGCAGGCAATTACACAGGCAGAATACTAGCCCAGCCCAGCACTTAAAACACTGCAAACAGAATTGCAGTATGTTTCTCTCAAGAGACACTGCAAGACAGGAGTAAGCTACTAGAAGTGAAAACTGAAAAAGCTGCACTCAGACCAAACATGCTAGGGGCTGCCATAGCTGTTATAAGGAGACATAGGAGACTTGCTGAGGATGGTGACAATGCAAATGCTGCCAGACAACCCACAGTGAGGAGACGGAGAAGAGTGTACAGGCCCAGGGTCACCTACCAGGGGTTACATGAGCTGGAGATAGTGGAGCGCTATAGAGTGGACAGAGACCTCCTGCAGCAAATTGTTGAGCTGTGCAGGCCACGCCTCACACACAGAACCAACAGAGGGGAACCCATCCCAGTGGAAACCAAGGTATGTGTTGGCCTAAGAATACTAGCAACAGGTACCTTCCAGAGACCAACTGGTGATATGATGGGGATATCACAGGCATCAGCCTCCAGGGTACTGCACCAGTTCCTGGATGCCATGTCAGTACATGTCGGTGAGCATGTATATTTCCCCAATTCCCATGAGGTATTGGCCAGCAATATGCATCTCTTCCATCAAATAGCGGAATACCCTGAGGTAGTGGGTGCAATAGACTGCACGCACATACGCATCAAAGCACCAGCCGGTGAGCGGGGTAGGACCTACATTAACCGCAAGGGCTTCCCCTCCATCAACTGCCAGGTCATCTGTGATGCCCAGGGCATAATAATGAATGTGTGTGCTGGCTCCCCTGGGAGCTACCATGATTCCCATATCTGGCATTTGACGCAGCTGTACCAGACATTTGCCAATGGGGACATCCCACATGGTCACCTAATGGGGGATGCTGGATATGCACTGGAGCCGTGGCTGATGACACCCATCAGAAATGCACACACACCTGAACAAGAACGCCATAATGAGGCACACGCACAAACACGAAATGTAATAGAGCATGTGTTTGGGCTGCTCAAGTCACTGTTCCAGTGCCTGGACACATCTGGTGGAGCCTTGCAGTACTCACCAACTACATGTACCCAAATTGTCATGGTATGTGCTATGCTACATAATATGATTCTGAGAAAACAGCTGCAGCAGGACCAGCATAGGGCCGGGATAAACAGCCCCCCACCATTGCCAAGGCCATCACAGGCAGAGCGTGACTCGGAGGAGGAACAACCTGAGCCTGCCCCAGTAGGCAGAAAGAGGCGTGTCCAGTATGCCCTGGCCTTGGCAAAGAGGCAACGCATAGCACATACACTGGCTCAGTAGGAACCCTGGGAATGATACCCCTCTCTGACTCACTCATATAGTAACAGGGACGCCTAACACAACACAATCTGCTCTCAAACATGTACAGGGAGTGTAATATGTGCATCCGACAGAGGCAGCCCTGTAGCACCACCTGAGGCATGATTGCCATGTGTTAAGCAATGTAACACCATCTAGTATATGCAAATATGAAGACCCTGCCCAACATCTCACCCTCACCAAGCATGATGCCACACTATGAAGACAACAAGATCAAGTACAATAATTGGCTGAAGTATTGCTGTTAGCAAGGGGGAACAAATGGCTGACAGCCTGGGATGACATGCTGAGCAAGACATGATGCCCCACCTGCTAGGGATGGCACGCACCCAGCACACCTGGCTGTGTGGATACTGGCAAAGGCTGTTGTCACCCCCACTGTGCCTTGAATAGGTAAGGCTGGAAACACAAACCCACCACCATAGGTAGCACAAGGGATAACAACCTGGACATAATGCTACCCAATGCCAGAAGTCTAACCTGCAAGGTGCATGCAGACCAAACCCACCACAGCATGGAGAATGGTAATATCTGTTCTGTAACAGAAACCTGGGTCAAGGCCCAGAAGAGCACCCTAATACTACCAGGTTATGCCTCATACCATGCTCTACAGCTCCAAAAAAATGGAACACACTACAATAGGAGTGTGGCTATCAGTAATTGTCAAGGATAACCACACCCCCAGGTTGGTACCACAGCAAGAAGCAGCATGGACTATCCATGGGCAAGTAACAGTGGCTCAAACTGCGTCCCTGTTTGCAGCCTGCTACAGACCACACTCATAAACCCAGGAACCCCAGCCAGCCTTCCGGAAGACACTGCAGAGTATGAATGTCTCAACAAATACCAAACAAGGCACACACAAAGTATGACATAGGTGGCAATCCATTATGTACGGAAGAAGTAATCAGGGACCTAGGGACACAAGTGGATGGTAACCCGTCATGTGACATTCACATTGCCAAGGTGGCCAGGAAGACCTGCTATATTGCCCACCTTAATATGAAAGGATGCACATGTAGATCAAGAGAGGTCACTGTGCCCCCATACTCTTCCCTTATCAGGCCCATACGTGACAACAATGCCCCAGTTCGGATGTACCTTACCTTACACCTGCAGCAGTTAGAAAGACCCCAAATGTACCTCACCAAGAGGATAAAGGGTCCAAACATTTGTCATCTGCTGCCTGGCTGAAGAAACCACAGCCCAATTCACAAGCATACTGCCCAGTCAGAGGCGATGTATGCCTGATGTACAAGGCCATGTCCAATCCAGAATGAATGGACATGCTCCACTGCAGAAACCCCAAATCCAGCAGAGACACCACAGTGAGATATCTGAACCTCCACACATAGATAAATAGGATGTGCTGGAGGGACAGATCCATAACCCAGAGGCTCCTTACACTCTGGAACAGAATCCCAGTCCATGATAGGCTGAGCTCCACACTCATACTCAACAAGAGAAATCTGGTGACGTGCATGGGAGATAGTAGATGTACACTGGGGGCCATCCCTGCATCACATCTAGTAAAGTAAACCCTAAATGGGCATAATATGCACATTTCAAGGGATGTCAAAACTCACACACAGTCTGTCCATGCTCAAACATGGCCAGGGCAGATAGCCTAGTATGAACCTATGAACCTATGACAATACAAATTGTGCAGGACACAAAGGATTATCACACAGCTGTCCTAACTGATGGTAGGAACCATGGTGATAATCCACAGATATGCTCTGCAGTACTCAAATATCACAAACAATACACCAAACCCACACATCCAACCTAACAGATTCTTTGCAAACTCCCCACCAGCACCATACTGCCAAATATCTATCCCAGCAGAGTGCTGGCCCCCTGACATTGCAGATGCTGAGGTAACATCCAGCATCTACAAAGCACACCACATAGCATCAATCGTACCAGATGGTGTCCTGGCTTGTGTCCAACAAGTACTGTAAGAAGAATGGAACACCAAATAGCACTACTGCGCACTATCAGTCTTACCACAGGATATGTACCCAAAGAGCAGTGTACAGCAACAGTGGTCCCTCACCACAAAGGTGGTGCCTGAATGGATACTGCAAACTATCACCCCTCAACCCTGACTATCTAGGTTGGCAAAGTAATGGAGAGGATGATCATGGATCCCAGGAATAATGAGATTGGGTACCTACAGACATTGGACCCTACCCAGTGTGGCTTTCATAGGGCAGATCCTGCCCCTTAAACATGTCTGACTCGTGAAACGTGCACCAAGGCCATTGATGTGGGGAATGTGGTTCACACAGCCTATCTGGACCTTGCTAAACCCTTCCATACAATACCCTAGTTGGTCAGTACAGATAAGCTCACCAGCCTAACTATAAACCCCTATCCAAGTAGATGGGTTCCAAACCAGCTCAAGGACAGAACTGACCTGGTCAGACATGCTGCAGCCATGTCAGACTGCAAACCAGGTACAACTGGCATCCCACAAGGCATGGTCCTGGGACCTCTCTTGTATGCTATATATGTCATATAGGTACAGGCCAACATGGAAGGACTCTGTCTGAACACTTTCACAGAAGACTACAAACTGCCCACCATATCAGACCCTCCAGCTGACACAAGCATCCTACAAAAAGCACACATAGAAACAGACAAGTGGTGCCACAGCCATGTCAACAAGCTAAATGCAGAATAGTGTATAGTCATCCCCTGTGGAAACACAGTACATGGCCAGAAATTACCACATAGGTGTTAACCCAGTAAGTACATTAGGAGCAATAAGAGACCTGGTGACACAAGGTGATAGATATCCTGCATGTGACAACCATGTGTCTGTAGTGGTTACAGAAACATACCATATACCCCCCTAATCATGAAGGTAAGCACAGCTAGGTCAGGGTAGGTCAATGTGCCTCTCCAGTCATCCATCAGCAGCCTCACAATTGCATACAATGGCCCTTGAGGGATGTACCTTAGCAGACACCTGCATCAACTGGAAAGACCCCACAAATACCCCACCAGGAGGATCACAGAGCTGTAACAGATGCCATGTGTCGCCTGATTAAACAAACTGCAGCTCCACACAGTGCCATACCGCCTGGCGATCTGTGCCTAATGTATAAAGCCATGACCAAGCTGGTATCAATGGACATTTGGCACCATGTAAAATCTGAATGCTGGTGACCTATGCAGATGACAGGCCTGAACCCCAGCACAGACATAAACAGGACATGCTGTACCAATTGGTCCATAACCCAGAAGCTCACTCCACTCATGACTAAACTCCCAGTACAGGTTATCCAGGGAGTCCCTCATTGACTGTCATCCAGAGGAATCATGATGACTGGATGGGAAATGGTAGGTGTACCCCGGATATCACCTGTATGTCATGGGTAGACAGAGGAACAGCACACTAACCTTGACATATGTCATGGCAAACACCAGTAAATGTGTGTTGAAGGACAAACACTCTCTGACTAGCATTACAAATGGCCTACGGCACATGGCCATTGTTTGTCACTATCCACACAAGTTGTGGAATACATTAACAATGTCGGACAATCATGTTCTATGCTGTCCATATCTGAACAAAATGCAACATGGTCATATCTGCACAACTGGCCCTCAACCAGTCTGGTGTGCTCACTATAAATATTACAAGCAGTGATAGGACTGAAACCGATGATACTGTCTACCACAGTGAAAGTACTGAACCAGTACACTATACGACAATACACTGTTTGGTCAGTATGAAAGGATGTTGACAACTGTATGCAAACTATCCCATGGCAACCCTGCAGGCACAGCATAATGCCTATTAGGTTCAGACACAAAGCAGTTGGGCAGTAAGAACACAACCTGACATCCAACACTCAACTATACATGTGAAATATAGATGAAGTCCACACACAAACACAAATGTGGTGGACCACAGATCCCAACATAAGGAAAGTTCACACTGGGCATGCTCACACACTTAGATAAATGAGACGTGTCACTCAAGAAGCCATAGAAACTGTGAACTGGGCATGCTCACACACTTAGGCCATGTCACAGTTCAGCAGTTGCACACACATATCTGGCATTTGTATGTGTTAACACAGGAATCTCCCACAATACAGAAATCTGCCCAGTGCACACAGTGAAATTACAACAGAGACATAAGTAAAGTACTGGATCCCACTCATATGCAAACATCTGCCACAGTACACAAGTTGTTCATAGAGATAGGGAAAGCTATGGCAATAAAGACCCACAAACAGTATATGAGCACCAGATACTTGCATCTGACAGGTAAACATATGGCCGTAGAGTGCAATACTAGGCTGTTGTCCCTAGGGAATACAGAAGGCTATCCACAGTGTATTTGGCATCTGCCTCCGCAGTACAGTAGGCCACTGTGCCTGTGCAAAGTTAATGCATAGATATGCTCTCCCCCGTACTGATGGATAGTAACAGATGTACATACCTCTTCATACATAATGATGTCAGCACACTATACATATGTCAGGAGCACAAATGATACCCAGAAATTTGAATAGCATGCTCAGCTACTGTGTCTCCCACAAGTGTCAGAATATAGTTAGGTAGGGGTTTGAATCCTGCAAGTGCTCAGTGTGTATGTGTGACTGTGGGGGGGGGGGAGTAGTGTGTGTGCAATTCCATGTGTAAGAGAAATGTCCCTTTTGGCAACTAGTACAACACATGCTGCATATTCCACTGTCTAAACACTGATGATGTCAGCACCCTATAAGTACAGCAGGAGAAAGCAAGCCTCCCAGTAATGCAAATAGCGCGCTCTGCTACTGCGTCTCTCACAAGTGTCATAACATAGTTAGGTAGGGGTTTGAATCCTGCAAGTGCTCAGTGTGTGTGTGAATGTGTGGGGGAGTAGTGTGTGTGCAATTCCATGTGTAAGAGAAATGTCCCTTTTGGCAACTAGTACAACACAACACATGCTGCATATTCCACTGTCTAAACACTGATGATGTCAGCACCCTATAAGTACAGCAGGAGAAAGCAAGCCTCCCAGTGATGCAAATAATGTGCTCTGCTACTGCGTCTCTCACAGGTGTCATAATATAGTTAGGTAGGGGTTTGTATCCTACAAATGCCATGTGTGTTTTTGTCACACAGTTTGTCCATGTGTGTGGGGTGTTGTTCCCAATATTGCATGACATACATTATATCAGTAATGTCAATGCACACATGATGTATGTGTGTGCCACATACACATATGTACCTGTGACCTTCAATAGTTCCCATGTCCGAAGCCTGCCTCATGTGAATATAAGGAATTTGCATTAGACAACTGTATGACTGTGGTGTTCTGTGCAGGGGCTGCATGTGGTATGTGAATATACAGTGTGAGTTGTAGATGGTGTCATCCTACCAGTGAGGGATACGTGACTGGTCTGGAGCATATAGTCCACATGTTGGTGATGAACAAGTGCAGCATGTTTTCACCTCTTGTGGGAGTGGTAACAAGTTGTTCCATAGCAATGCAGAGAATGAATGCTAGGAACCTTTCAGCTAGGGTCTTGGAGCTAGAGTAATGCTCACACTCTATGTTTGGGTAGTTGCAGTCCACCCATATAATGGTGTTTGTAGAGACCGTCATATTCCCAGTGTTGTCAGGAAGGCCAAGTGGGTTTCCTGGGTATGGGAGGGTGGTGTGTGCCAGGCTATGAACCTGAAGGCAGTCTAACCCACTGTTAGTTGCACATGGATAGGCTCTGATGCTTTGTGCTGTGCCACCAACCTGGGGGGGTGTGTATCTGAGGTGCCTTTGGATACATCCCCCCTGTTCTGGTTTGGTGCATGTGTAGGGGACGACAAGCATGGCATGAGGTATGACCTGGCAGTGATGGGGTGCACCTGGGAGCCTTGTACCAGGAGTATGTTACTGCACAGATATTGCTGTTCCCCATGCTAAGGACAGTTTCCACTGCATGCATCCTGAGGTTTACACTGCTGGTGTTGAGTAGCATTACTATTAGTGTCCTATCCCATGTGATACCTGTGTAGGTGGCTATGTAATGTCAGCCTTGCATACAAAGGCACTATGTGTGTAGCAAGAGCCTCTGCCAATATACAATGGCCCATGGGTGACAGGTGCAAGCTGTCCCTAGCAAAGCAACGTGGCTTGTCCAGCATGTAATCCCACACTGACAGGCATTGGATCCCCTTTGAATGTCACCGAAACATACGGTAATTGTAGAAACTGATCATCCTGTCTACATATTGTGGCAGCATTCTTTGTGAGGGTAAGATGCTACTCAAGGTCAGGGTCATACCAGCCTGTACCACAAGCTCAGAGAGCCCCTCTATGTCCCCTAACATGTAGTCCAGGGAGGTGCGTCACAGGTCATACACACTGGCACAGACAATGACTGAGTCATATTTGTACATGCCTTGGAGTGACTTGTATGCTTGTGTTATGTGGTGGATCATAGTGCCCAACAGGCATCTCAGCGTGACCTTCACCTTGTTCAGCCTGGTGAGCAGGACCTCAGTGTATGTGACGATAGAGGTACCTATTACAACTGTAGCAGGTGTGTTGTTAAGCCATATGGGCTGTGACTGTCTGGCACACAGGCTTTGTGAGCTATGTGTTGCACGTGCTCTGCTCTGGCGTAACGTTTGCTTGTGTGTCTGCTTTGCAGGTGTCAGCTGTTCAGGCAGGATGCTATTCTGAGAGTCCAAGAATGTACCTGTGTGTTTCTGTGTTTGGATTGCTGTCGTGGCAGGTCTATGTGAGACTGGTATTGTATTCACTGTAGTATCCCACTCCACCTGACAGGGTATGCCAGTACTGAGTTAAGAGAGCTTAGCCCCCAGTTTGGCTATGTGGTTGCATCTCTCACATGTGTTGTAAGTGTATGGGAAGGGGAGAGGGTTGTCTGTGTACATGAGGCAGCTGTAACATTGCCACATGACTCACAGATTCACCAACTGGACCAGAGAGTAGATTGACAGGTGACCTTTGCACATGCTACCATAGCATTGTGAATCCCATACTAATTAACGACACATAGGGCCAATGGGGAACAAGATACTCAAGGTGAGTATGTGAGGGTGTAGTGCTCCTGATTTGTTAGTGCTGGCATATATAAATGCTGTCTTGAGCAAATGTGAGGTAAGTCCTATGCAATGTGTTACAGGCAACTTACATGCAAACAGGACAAACAGTGACGTTCTGTCAAGTGAGACATGGACATCAGTACAGTAAGCAATACAGATGTCACTAGGGATCCACAGAGGCACTGTAAATCTGCATTGCAGGTGGAATCAATGTTTCAGGGACATAACAAGCAAACATGCATACAAACAAAGCTACAGTCAGCAGGCCTGTATGTAGACTATGCTACAACAAACAAGGTGTATGACTTCCAGTAGGTAACAGTGCATATATGCAGGCACTATAAGCCTGTACCCAGACATTCACAGGTCAGACGGGCTGGGTCCATCCCCACCCCCCCCACAAGTGTACAGACCATGTACCTTTGTAATGTAGAATAACTGGCCTGAAACCCAAGTGCTCATACCTGTAATAATACACATTTCGAATAACAGACACTGAGCCCTCACTCAGCAGTTCCAGACTTAGTAGGATGTATGCTACCTGTCCTGGAACCACATTATCCTTGACATGTATGGAGACTCTCCCTCCTGTCATAGTTAGTTCTGTGTTTTGGGGCTGTCATGCATGGTATGAGGTGTGACCTTGTAGTGCCAGTGTGCTCTTGTGAGTCTTGAACCTGTTGTGTATTACTGCACAGATATCAACATCCTCAAACATCCTCATTGCAGAGTCGAGTGTGGACAGCATGCAACTTGCAGTTGACATGACCATCATTGAGTATCAATATGTACATTTTCGTATCCCCTGTGCTACCTATGTAGGTGGCCACCTCACCACCAGTATGCAAAGATGTGCAGACAGTAAACTATGGTAATTACTATGGGTGTACAAAACAATACAATGACATTCATACTGTAACTGCATCAGGCATGCTGGGATATACCCACAATGATATCATTACACTGTACTGTTGTCAACATTATACTATTACTACACTTCTATGTAGTCACCCTGTGCATCAGCACCATGTTAACCTGTTCCTGCACCGATGTTACAGATTGCAGGAGGTGACACAGTTTCATCATATGCACAGGGTGTGTACTTGGTATGCCTGAGTCTGCCACTGATACAACCAATTGACATGTCTGTGTGTGTGTGCTGGTGAGGGACAGCAGTACAAGATGGGGCAATGTTGATGCAGTGTGTGCGTGTATGCTGTAGCCCTAGGTGTTATCAATTTGCATGTGTGTATGCATGCACACAGTCCCACCTCATGGCTGCCATATACAGGTGTTTGTGGACAGCCACAGACTGTACCTGCCAGGTCATACAGATCACTGTCTCTGGCCACGGACACGGTACCTGTGCCTGGCAGGGGTGCTACGGACCATATCAGGTACTAAGCCAGACTGGGTACTGTCATCAGAAGCAGGTGGTTGGTGACTGGAGACAGGTCCCTGTTGGGACTGTCCAGAGCCACATGCACGTGGTCTCCTGGGGCGGTCTGATGACAGCACAGACCCAGCATTGCTGGGGCTGCTGCTGGCACTATGGGAGCAGCCGCGGGCCTGTTGTCATCCGCGACGGCTGCCAGCTGCTGCTGTTGCTGGCATACGGCCACGTCGACGCCTCAACCGTCCACCATTGCCCTGGCTCATGGACATGTAGTTGTGGAACAGATCTAATGTGTCCCCCCAACGTCTGTCAATGACCTCGGTGAAGTTACAGATGGCAGCCACAACATCACGCATACTGTCTTTCATAGCTGTGCGACATGCTCTCAGCTCCCTCAGACCCTGTCTGGTGTACCATTCCATACGTGACTGTGCCTGAATTACAGCCCGAAACATAGCTGAGGTTGAAAGACCTCTGTGGGCATGTCTGACAGGGGCGGTACACCCACGGATGCTCCCACAAGAACCCCTGGACGTCTGCATGTGTGGTACCATGTCAGGATCCTGGCCATGGCTGCTGTGTGGGGATGCATGTGCCACCAATACCACATTACCCTGGTCAATGCCCACTGTATCCTGTCCATCACCTAGGGACATTGATGACAAAGGATGTATTGGCAGGATGACTGTGCGCATTGATGGTGTCGACAGCTGTGTACTGTCAATTGGCTGACCAATGACGGACCCTGGCACACCTCCCTGTGCCATTACACAGGTATCATCATTATCACTATCCATGGCAGCTGATTCAGGTTCCCTGCTGCACAACACCAGAGCAGCACCAGAACCTGTGGGAGTAAGACAGGAAACACAGTTTACAATGTGTACACAATGTCACCACTGATACACACATGCACACAGGGCACATGCACACATGCACACAGGGCACATGCACACATGCACACATGCACACATGCACACAGGGCACATGCACACATGCACACATGCACACATGCACACAGGGCACATGCACACATGCACACATGGCACATGCACACATGCACACATGCACACAGGGCACATGCACACATGCACACATGCACACATGCACACAGGGCACATACACACATGCACACATGCACACAGGGCACATGCACACATGCACACATGCATACATGCACGCATGCACACAGGGCACATGCAACATGCACACTCCTCAGTATATGAGATATCAACACACAGACACAAACACACCTACAATCAAACACATAGCACTACTGCTTCAGCCTATTATTACTATTAGTATCAAGAGTATTGAAGGTATTGTTATTACACACTCACCAGCATGGATAGGCTGCCTTGCTGTTACACCAGAGGGACCTGCAGAAATGAGACATTTATTGTCAGTGGGCACAACTGTGCCATTGATACTGTGAGTATGATACAGTTCAGTAGTGCAACAGTTGGCTTCCACAGGTCTACTGCTGATATTGCAAATATCACTCTTGCACAATAATTACCAAGATTACAGCTACAAACCGAGGACACACCTCACACATGCATAAACTAACAGTGTACAGAACAGTCAACTATACACATGGCATGTTACCTGCACGCTCCATGTCATGCTGCTGGGTGGCTCCAGCCCCCATCATTACACATGTATGCTGCTGCTGTTGCTGTTGGGCTGGAGCCACAACACTTAGGAGTAGTCCCTCCAGTCTGGTGAGGGGGGGATGTCTAGCCACCCCACCACCTGTGGCAAGCTGCTGCCTGTGGATATCTGACGCATGCTGATGGACATTTCTAATTAAATCACTGCAGTGATGGCGCACCTGCTCATATGTCCGGTTATGTGTGCCTATGTCATTTACCCGATGGACCAGGTCTTGCCACAGTGCAGCCCTCTCCTGCTGGTTCTGGCTGGCGCAGGAAAAGAGTATTGTGAAATCCCACACCAGGCTCTGGTGTATCTCTTCCTCCTCCACAGCGGAGTACACAGGGTTTCGCTGGTGAACCATAGCCCTGAAAAGGAGAAGGAAAATATGTCAGCAATATATGTCAGCAAACTATGGCACACATAATACACATAATACTCGACTGTAGTGATATAACTTAACCCCCATATATAGCATCTGTCTGTCTGTTGGGGGATACACATGTAAATGACCAGATATCAGTGCTTAGCCGACAACTGTGCAACAGTACCTGGCACACTCCATACGACAGACTAGTATACTGCAGCAGTCAGCACACTGGTTCAGGTCCAATGCACAACCTCACACTGGGGGTTTGTATCAAGGTACTGTATGGAGAACATTATCAACCCATGCACTGCGTGCAATGCACGTTACATATTTCACTGGTAATGCACACTACTCTTACTTGCCATAACGCTACCTAAACCACAGTCACATACAGGGTAACACAGCACAACATATGGCAATGTAGTATATGTTGATCGCAATACCTCACACATCTGTCTCTGGCCTCACACCAAGGACACACACCACCATGACAGACAGTCATGGTGAGCAATCACACCAGTACATAACATGCACCCAGTCACTGGCACACTCATTCCACCTCACATATTTGGTTTGCAATGGGTTCATGGGTGTGCATTGTGTCTTAGGTAGGTAGTATGCTATTGGCCCTGGGCCTACAGCAGCATACTGTTATGCTACCCTGCCCCTTGTGACACATGTGATATGATCGTACCTGCTCCTGTCAAACAGTTACACAGGGTGACTCATATGGCATATTACCTATCTGCATAACATTCAGCAGGGGTATGTCTGACATCTACTCATGGTGAGCCTTGCTTCTTAATGCTGTGTGGTTTACTCCAGGGTATGTCGTATCTGTGGGTAGGGACCTGTACCTCCACCATGTGCTCTATACTGCAGTCACAAGGACGACAGACATAGGTAATTTGGGTTGTGGATGTTGGAGGTGTTACCATGGTTGTTGGAGAACTGTCATGGGTGTGACCTAACTATGTATATCCAGCAGTGGTAACCTCTATGTAGGTAGTCTGGGTGCGCTCTGTGGTCTTGTCAGTCACTCTGCATAGGTAATGTGTTTGAGTGCATTGACACAGTTACTTACGTATGTCTGTGTCCTTCTCCATATCTGTAGCTGTCATGGGAGGTACATACCGTGTAGGACATTGTGGGGTGTAGAGGGGTACAGTGACCTACATGTCCATAGCTGACACACCATGTCTGCTGACACATTCCATGTACAGGTATTACAGGACTAGTGTGCCACTGTGTATATCAATGGAGAGCCTATTGTACACTTGTTGCCCCTGTTCCCCCCTGACACATGCAGTGGTGGGCAGGCATGCACATATGTGGTGGTTACTGGTGTCAGTGTTTTGGAATGCGGTATGGTACTCCAGTATCCACACTGGTGTTCACTCCATGCCTTTGTCACCAGGCACCTGTTGCAATACATCTGCACACATGTGTCTCACTCAGTATATATATATATATATATATATATATATATATATATATATATATATATATATGTATATATATATATATATATATATATATATATATATATATAATATATATATATATATATATATATATATATATATATATATATATATATATATATACATATAGATGTGGGGAGAGAGGGGGTGGGACAGAGAGAGAGATAGTCATATACAAACATCTGTTGTCAGTCAGATCTGTCTGTATATGTATATGTATCTACATATATCTATATATGTATGTGTGTATTACATATATCTGTATGTACATATTCTATCAATCTCGATGTCTGTGCAGTAAGTGAAACCTGGTTCAAGGCTCCTGAGAGCACACCAGCGGTACCAGGCTATACCTCATATCATGCTTTTTGGCCCCAAAACTCGGGCCAAGACAAAAAGGGAGGGGGAGTGTCCATATTCATCAAGAACACCCACACCTCCAGGTTAGTGGCAACACATGAAGCATCAGAGACCATCCAGGTGCAACTAACCGTAGGCAAAACTGCTATACAACTGGTAGCATGTTACAGACCACCCTCCCAATCTCAGGAACCCCATTCAGCCTTCCTGAAGACATTGGAGGATGTGAATGTCCCACCAAACACCATCATATTGGGAGACTTCAACTACCCTAACATACACTGGGTGAATTATTCTAGCCCAAACACCCTAGCCCAAAGGTTCCTGGAATTCATAAATTCAAATGCAATGGAACAGCTAGTCACCTCTCCCACAAGGGGAGATAATATACTAGACCTGATCATCACAAACATGGGGACAATGTGCTACACACCGGAAGTATACCCCTCTCTAGTCACATCTGACCACAAACTAATCACCCTGGATATACATATCCCACCTCCCCCACAACACAAAAGACTACAGTAAGAAACCTCTCAAAAGCCGACTTTACACTTCTTAAAACTGAGTTGGTATCCTTTAAGCCCACTGGGCCAGTGGAAACCACATCCCACAATGCAGAATCCTTCACAAATGCTTTCTACGGACATCTCCAAGAATGCATGGATCATGCAATCCCAAATAAAACCAAGACCCTCTCCACCAAGGGCAGGCGTCCTGTCTGGTGGACCCCAGCCATGAACAAATTGTATAATAAAAGAAGGAAACTACTTCACGACAGAGCAAAATCCCATAAAGATAAGACATCTCTGATCAGCACTAGTAGAAAGCTACATTCTCTCATACAAACATGCAAGGCCAACTTTGAGAGGAAAATCGCTATGGACACTAAAGATAACCACAAGGCCTTCTTCTGCTATTTTAGAAACCTGGGCGGAAACCCTCAGATATGTTCAGAGTTAGTTCACAGTGACAAAAACTACACTAAACACACAGATATTGCCAACATTCTGGCAGACAGGTTCAGTGCAAATTTCTCCCCTCCCTCACCCCCAAAAGAGGAATTACTTATCCCAGCTGCATGTAACCTCCCTGTCATCTCAGATGTCCAGCTGAGAACCACCCTCAGCAAAGCTATAAACACAGCATCAATGGGACCCGACGGTATCCCGGGTTGCGTGCTACGTGAACTCCAAGAGGAGCTAAACCCGCACATAACATGCTATTTAACCATAGCCTTACTACAGCATATGTACCTGAACACTGGCATACAGCAACAGTAGTCCCACTCCACAAAGGAGGCACCTCTACAGACCCTAATAACTACCGCCCCATAAGCTTAACCAGCCTGGTCTGCAAAGCTATGGAAAGACTCATTATGGAACTCATACACAGAGACATTGGGGACTTACAGACACTTGATCCCACCCAGTTCGGCTTTGTAAAGGGCAGATCCTGCCTTTTGAACCTGGTTGACCTTTTCAAAACAGTCACTAGAGCCATTGATGAGGGCACAGCAGTCCATGCAGCCTACCTGGACTTGGCTAAAGCTTTCGACACAATACCCTACTCTGGCATCATAGACAAGCTCAACAGCTTAAATGTAAATCCATATGTCACAAGATGGGTTGCAAACCAGCTAAAGGATAGAAACCATAAAGTCAAAATCGCTGGTACCATGTCAGACTCAGAGCCAGTCACAAGTGGTGTCCCACAGGGCTCTGTCCTGGGACCCCTCATGTTCGGCATTTATTTCTCAGATGTGGAAGCAAACATGGGAGGGTAGTGGCTGACAAAGTTCAAAGATTACTGCATACTAGGCGCCATAGTCGATACACCAGCTGACACATAAATCCTACAGAAAGGCCTCACTGAAATGGACAACTGGTGCCGGAGTCATGGCCTTAAACTGAATGCCAAATAATGTATAGTCATCCCCTTTGGGAAAAACAAAGTACCCACATATTATCACATAGACAGTAACCCACTGAGTACAGACAAAGTAATCAGAGACCTGGGGACACAAATCAATACTGACCTCTCATTTGATACCCACGTTGCCAAAGTGATTGGAAAGACTTCCTACTTTGCCCACCTTATCATGAAGGGATTCACATCCAGATCATTGGAGGTCATTGTACCCCTATACTCCTCCCTTATCAGGCCCATGAATGTGTACTATGCCCCATTTGATATGTACCTCACCTGGCACTTGCAACAGCTAGGGAGACCCCATAAGTACCTCACCAAGAGGATCAAGGGTCTCCAATAAATGTCATATGCTGCCAGACTAAAGAAACTCCAGCTCTATTCCGTAGCATACCGCCTACTTAGAGGTGATCTGTGCCTGACGTACAAGGCCATGTCCAATCAGGAATTGATGGACATGTTCCACCTCGTAAAATCCAAATCCATCAGAACCACAAGAGCTAAAGATTTAATCCTCAGCACAAATATGAATAGGACATGCTGTAGGGACAGATTCATAACTCAGAGGCTTCCCATACTCTGGAACAGAATCCCAGTTCATGTTAGGCAGAGCCCATCACTGACTCTCTTCATGTGAATTCTTGACAAGTGGATGGGAGATCATAAGTTTACACCAGGGGTCATCTCTGTGTCACTACTAGACAGAGGCACAGTAAACTAATTCTATTATGTAAGGGGGTCTTCACTGTGTCACTACTAGACAGAGGCACAGTTTTCTAAATCTATTCTGTACACTGTATGCAGATAGCCTAGTACTAAACTATGACACTGTGAAACTATATATGTCTATGTATTTCTACATCCCTCTCTATGTATACATATATGTATATATATATATATATATATATATATATATATATATATATATATATATATATATGTATGCATACATATCTCGATATACATATGTATACACATGATAGATATATATATATATACTCCTTTTTAGTTCCACATATGTATACACACAGTAACGTACTGATGAGCATCCATTACTGTACAACCTACTTGTACATTGCACTACAACCTACATTGCTATGTGCACATAGCTACCTTCACATACATATGTATGTAGAGCCTTCAGTGACAGTTGCAGTATGTCTCCGGCCCTATGCACATCTTCATATACATAGATACAGACCAATAACACATAAAGAGGGTTCATAGTATGTAGACTATTATATTAGTACTTTACATTACCTGTGTTTGTTGCAGCTGTTTGTGTAGGCTTTCAGTTAGTTGGCCTGCTGTCAACTTGTTTGTTTTGTTGTTACTTTTTTTTTCTTTTTTTCTTTCTCTTTCTCTTTCTCTTTCTCTTTCTCTCTCTCTCTCGCTCTCTGTCTCTACCTCCAGAGGGTGCAATGAAAGTATTGCATGTGTGGACTGGGAGTACAGGATGCTTTTGTAGGTATCTGCACATGTCCATGTGATGGCCTCTGCACCAATTGTTAGCCAGCATTTACTAATTGCATGCAGCCTGTTGTGTAGTGATTGCAGTTCTCACTGTGATTTCAGGACAGTGCTATAAAAAGGTCTGTTAGGTAGGCGTAGCCCTTTCAGATTATCAGGGTGGGGACCATGCTGGTTTGCTGTGGACACTGTTCTGTGAGTGTAAGGGTTGGTATGTCTCTCATATTTCAGGCTGTGTTGTAGACACTGCAATGCATATTGTACTGTAAGCTGAGTATTCCTTCCTCCAGTTTCCTCTTCTCCGTGTGTATGTAAACTGACACCTATGACTAGTAATACTGTGTATATGGGTGTGTGTGCTTTCCTGTGGGAATTGTGGTGTAACTGGTATATAGCAGTGGCTCTTGCAATCTGTTGCTATGGCTTCAATATTTGCCCTTTACATTCACTCCTTATATGCCTGCTAGGTGTCTTTCCTGTAATGTGTTGCTATGGCTTTCCTATTTTCCATTTACATTCACAGCTTGTAATGCTTGCTATATCTGTTTGGGCAGCAATTCCCTATGTGTTTGTTGTGGTAGGGTGTTACTGCATGCAGTGTGGTCTGGCCATGGTGTGGGCCTTGACACTTACAAGGGTATTTGATCATGCTGCTGAGCAGGCCTCAGATACTCTCAGGTGCATCTTTTATCAGCCTCATGGAATGGTACATATCAGTGGGATACTCCAATGAAATATTCTGATATTCTGCAGTTGTGACTGTGGGTTATTTCGAGCATATGTATTACTACACCATTTGTGACGTGCAAGTGGTGCATACTTTCAGTAATTCATAGTTACCATTGCATGTGTAGTAACACCTTTCTGCCTACTGTTAGTACATTTCACAGGGTGTCAGTGGGGCACAGTTGACATTTGTTTTCACATCAGGGACATCCCTGTAACTCAGTCACAGTTGCTATGTCTGGGCTCTTAACTATTCAACTATGGCAGTGTTTATCCTGCTCTGAGTATGTGTGTGGCTTGCCAGATGCTACTGTGACATTATTACCTACTAGCTACCAACTAGCATGGCTGTTTCTCTTCACACAGTAATATTTTACAAATCCACTAGATTTGACAGTAAATATACATGACATGCTTTGTGTACTAGTCATGCTATATTCCCTTTACATTAATTCCTACTATTTCATGATATATTTCTTTCAGCACAATGTTCTTGTATAGCAGTCATGGCTTAGTGGTAAGTCATGCAGACTAGTGTTTCCAAGGTCCTGGGTTCGAGACTGACAGAGGTATTTTATTTTGCTGCTGAGAAAACTACAGGCCTTGTCATTCAGAGTGACTAAGGCACTTTTAAGCAGTTGTAAGCGGGTTAGCGCTGGTTTGCGCGGAGGTCACGCATGTGCACTGCCGCTTAGCTTCACGCACACACGCTTAGCTAAGCGCACAGAAGCGCACACCCGCTTACTACTGCTTAAAAGTGCTTACTCTCGCGTACACCCACGCTATTTTCTTTTAAAGAAAATAAAATGGGGAGATAGGAAAGTGGTGAAAAAGGGGGCACAAAGAGGGTAGGACGTTAGGAAAACAAGCTCGGGTTTTGCAGGAGGGATGTAGGAAAGGCCCATAGCTGCCCATTTCTTAATCAGCAACAGCTGTGCATATGTTTGTAATTTGGTGTAAAATTTGAAACCTTCCACCCCTGAGAGAGGTGTGAGGACAACAATATTTGTTGTACAGCCAATTGTAATTTCCAGTTTACATGTCCAGCAGACATGAGTGCAAAATGGGCAGCTATGTATGGGGCGTAATTTTTTTGTGGGTACAGAGTGCCCTTTTTTTTTTCAGGTGAGAGTGGTATGTCAGGTACAGGAAGTCGGTATAGCTGGGGAGGTAGGTAGGGGAGGTTAACAGACAAGACAAACAAGACGCATACAGGGGTGGTGTATGACACATGTGGGGGGGATACACAATTGACAGGGACAGATGTTTGGATATCTCGAGCCCATGAGCCCACAGATGGCAACAGTGGAACTGAGATCCCCACCCATGGGCAGTTGCCACTGTGCCTTCACTGCCCAGGACGGGGCTGTGCTGGGGGCTGTGTAGGATGGGCAGCAGGCATACCCATGAGTTGTGCCACCTGTGCCTCAAGCTGGCGTAGGGGCCCAAGCACAGCATGCCTGATCTCCCTATGCACCACAGTCCGGACACTATGGAGGGTGAGTGGATGTTCTCCTCCAGCCACGCTTGTAGAGGGGGACGAGCCCCATCCCCTGCAGCGCTTCCACCCGCAGGTGGCACAGGGCCACCGGAGGAGGGTCCAGCCTGGGCACTACTGCAAGGTGCACTCGCCAGCTGAGGTGGGAGAGGTGGGTCCGCTGGAACCCGCCTTCCCTGTCGTCCTATGTTTTGCATTATTTTATGACAGTTTGGGTTAGTAACGTGCAATACCATTCACAATTAGTTGTAACAGCATGCATTAGTATTCCCATTAACCAAACACCCATAAATTCAAGCCATTGAACAGCAAGCATAACACATGCATAATTTGAACAACAATACACAATCCAACAACATGCAGGGTTGATTGATGGCAACAGGCCATCAGGTTTGGATGTATGAACAGGGCACATGCATCAACATACATGCAAATATGTATGAACCAACAGGACAAATGTCCAGGGGAGTTAATTGTAAAGACACATACCCATTTCATGTGGACTGGATTATTTGTGGTTATAGGGTAGGGTGAAGAAATATTTCATTAACAACTTCAAATACCTATACATATGCTGTACATTTCTACTAGCTGCAGATATATACACACTACAGGTCTGACTACAGTTTCCGATGTGTAAACTTATGCATGTTGGTGATAGGAATGTTACTGCTACATTAATATACATTTAATTTTTATTCATACACATTCATATCTGGCTCTGTTCAGCTACAGCATCCTGCTACATTTGCTTTATATGGCTCTAGACAACTGTGGATGTTTGGTATTTCATACAACCATACTATCTGCACATTGCAAACTTACAGCAACATATCCAAATTGTGGGACACACATTCCAGCTTCAGTACTTTATTCCACACATTTCGCTGTTTGGTTGTGCCTGTCACATTCATTTCATTCTGTACTGACTGCAGTATACCTTATTCAGGAGTTATTACAACTTTATTGGTGGATTCATACCTCTTTCTCACACTCTCACTTGTTTTATTTTTACAGTTCAGGATGATACTTAATTCTAGGCTTTATTGACATGTTTTACTTGGTTAAAACAATCCTTTCCAACAGTCTCAGTTGTGTCATGTTTCAGAATTTAAATGGGGATATATTTCACACGTGTTTTACTCAGCTTGTGTAGCTGTAATTTACAGCCTGCTGCAGGTTATGTACTATTATATTACAGGTGGAACATCTTTATTTCAGACTTGTTTCATTTTTATTTTTGGATTACAGGCTGCATCACACTTATGTAATCACACAGTACTAGCAGAATCTCTCTTACACTGTTACTTGCACTTTATATTAATAGGTGACTACACTGCACTCTTTTGCAAGCTGTCATACTTATATTTTTTAACAGTTACAGGGAGAGAATTACTAACCTGCCTGGTGGCGCAACCACACAAGCCTATCGGCATAGGCTCGACGATTCATGGAACGGACACCTGCAGTTGTAATATAAATGAAGTAATATTGGAATACACATCTCCATAATATCAGCTAGGTTAACTTTCTACATAAATAATTACATGTAACTTACTCAGTAGTGGGGCGTTGGGCATTTGCCGGGCCTCCTGGATCCAATGGTTCAGTTGGTCCTGCTTCCATCTCTTCAGGTCCGCATGGTGGTGACGGACCTGTTCACCAGTCCTTGGTATTCCTGTGGCACTGGTGAGATCATGTGCCAACCAGTCCCACGCCTCAGCCTTGTATGCTCCCCACAGGACCTGGCCCTGCATGAGTTGGGCCTCATGATCATGGACGAGGAGCCAAACCATATATTTGGACTCCGCAATGCCCCACCTCTGTGCTCGGAAGCAACTACCCTCTCCTACACCTGCCATCCTGACTGCAAATCGGTTCCACAATCAGTTATGCTGTGTATTCCCGCCTATGGGGCTTATATATGCCGTTTTTCCTGCACTTATCTGTGATTGGCCATTTTGGAAATGTATCAGCTTCACAAAACCTGCTTTGTCATGCTTCTCTTTCCATTCATTCCTATATATATGCTATTACTGCATTTCTAAGAGCAACTGTCATGGCTTAGTGGTTCAGTACTTTGACTATGGTGCATGGTATCCTGAGTTCGAGCCTGGCCATTGCTTTTTATATTTTATGACTGTCTACACAGGCTAGGAGGTGTGTCTGTGTAAAGGCAGTTTTGATTCAGCTTGCTCAACGTTGCCCGCCCGTTAGCTTGTTGGCGCGGTGCGCAGCTCCGCGCAATTGGGTTACACTGGTTTACGCATCGTTTGGCTGTCAGCACGCATATTACGCTCAGCTCTGCTATGGGCACACAGTTTCAGCATGTTAAAATGCTGCTCAACCCCGGGCACTCATTTTACACCTGTTAAACCACTGCTCACCTACGGGCAGATATACTCAGCTTGTTAGAGTGTAGCTCAGCTATAGGCACTTCTGACATTTGTTTTTTTTTTTTTATTATCACACATTTCTTCATAATACATGGCCCATTTCATTACATTTTACATAAAAATAATTTTATATATGTACATATATGTCAGGGAATTGTTTCGTGCTTATTTCACTAAAAATAAAAATTGATGTTGTGGGGGCTCGAACCATGACTGCCTCCTCTTCAGCCGACGTCTCTACCACTACGCTATTGCTTCTTGGCTTACTTTGCATATTTAGATCTTATATGCTTTTCCATTGACTGCTAACTGTGGCTAAGTGACGGGCACGTCCACGCAAACGAGCGCAATCACGAGCAAACATCTTTAAAACTTCTAAAAAAATATATAACATGTTCATTTTTACATTTTATGTTTATAGTCTGTGGGGGCATGTGTTGTGTTGTGTTTATTGACATTTACGCGGACTCTGTCGTGGGGGTTTACTTTCGAGACTGTTACTCTTCTGGGGGCGTGTCCGTTTTCAGGGCTCGCCCTACGGACACACCCCCTACTTTCTTTCACGGACCGTGTTAGCCTTGAGTGTGAGTCAGCATGCCCTCATGAATATGCATGGCATGCTGATGTCACACTGTTTAACTGCAGCCTCAGTGTAAGACTTGTAACTCTTACATGGAGGCTTCGTGAATCCTGCTAATACTTTTTTTATCATGCTTTTACCATCTAATACCATCTGTGATACTTCCTATTTCGGTTCACTTTGTTTTATTGGACACATTTTTCCTTTGTGTTGTTCACTTGGTTTATGTTACATATGTTTTTACTAAATAGTTGGATGCTTTCTGCAGTTTAGCACTTAAAAATATGAAGTTAAACGTGAAATACTCCAAGTGAACTAATAGATGTAAACTACACCTTTCAGCTGTCCATAATTTTGTAGAATGTCCAGATTTTTTTTACTCATATTTTTGGTCTATTCCTCATAAAACTTGTGGTGTTCTGGCAAATCACTGAGTAACAAAATCACTAACTAATGATATACACTTTTGAGTTTCAGACCTCATATTCTTCAGAATATACACGCTAATGTAAAATATGTTATCTCTAAGATTGTAAGAGCAATATTTTAAAGCTGGCCCTGATTTTGGTTGTTTGTCTCCCCTCTCTCTCTCACACACACACACAAACACACACACACACACACACACACACACACACACACACACACACACACACATACACACACACACACACACACACACACACACACACACACACACACACACACACACACACACACACACACACACACACACACACACACACACCTCTCAACTGTACAGATTTTCGTAGAATGCATAGATTTTCGCCTGATATTTTTGGTCTATTTTCCTTAAAATTGTGGTTTTCTGGCAAATAAGTAGCAAATCATTAAAGCCTGATGTTAGAAAATAATGACAGCCATTTGAGTTTCAGGCTTCATACCCTTCATAAAATTCATGCTAATGCAAAACTTGTTATTCTATCAACTTTCTAAGTTTGTAAGAGCAATATTTAAAATTTGTCCCTCTTTGTGGGCCTTTGTCCCACTTTTATTTATTACTTTGTCCAGATTTCTTGCTCAACAAGGTTGAGAGGTATGACACACACACACACACACACACACACACACACACACACACACACACACACACACACACACACACACACACACACACACACACACACACACACACACTATTTTTAGATTTGTCACATTGAGCTGTTGATAGGTAAGATGTGCAAACCCCTCAAGATGTATTGTCCTGCCCTGTTAAGTATACCAAATGCAAGACAGTTTCAGACGAAGTGTAAAGTTTTCCCAATGCGCTACTGAGGTCTTTCGATAGGTTCATATAATATTGGGGCTGTCATTCCCCTGCCAGTTTTGTCTCTCAAGCTGTGTTTCAGAATGCTGTCCTATTCTCAACAGTACTATTGAGTTAATGATCAATTAATTTATTTATTTATTGACAGATATGATAATGAGGTAGGTGGACTGATGAAAAATAACTTTTTCAGCCATGATCCAGACACAAATTACATCGCATGTATGATGCAAGCATAGTCAGTAAATAAAATTTGTACATTAGAAACAGTTTTTCCATGGACATTAAAATTTACTAAACCATGTACAAAATAAATAATGGCTTCTAGTATGACAAATTGTAGCTCAAAGCAACTAAAATGCTAATATGAAGGGAGGCAATTTAATAAATGAGCATAACTAGAGACCTTGTCATTTATTTTATAGAAAGAACAAAAACAAACAAGTCATTCACTCCTGCAGATTGAATACATAAGGAAAGAATGATCGTAAGGCACATTGACATAATGGGTCGGTTGCCCAGGAGTGCAGACACATTTGCATTTCACAGCTTGCATTGCATAATTAACAAGAGACCTCTTAAAAGCAGTAGCTCCGGAGCTGCTCCAAGTCAGTGATGGAAGAACATTCATTAACGAACCATGTTAGAGAATGCTCTTTCTCCATCATTCAGACAACATGTAGGCCTGACATGTTTACATGTATCATTATCTTTAGATCCAAGATGATAACGAATAGGAAAATGGTGAGTTTATCAGCAAAATGTGGCCAAAATAAATCAGGCATATTTAGTCTTGGTGTCATCTCTCCCCTAAGAGATTACTTTGCAACTCATAAAACAGAATGCAAAAGGGAAACCATAGGTGCAAAAGAAAAGGCAGAGACAAGCTGTTCAAATGCATTTTTGATGCATAGTAAAACATTAATTTATTTATTTTCCAATACCTGCTTTATCTTTTTCAGATTTACAGGGCAGGGACAGCCTATCCCGGTAAGCAGTAAATATAAGACATGGAACCAGTGCTGGACAGAAGGGTACTCCATGACATGATGCACACATGAGTGCACGTGCACAAACACACAGATACACACACACACACACACACACACACACACACACACACACACACACACACACACACACACACACATACACACACCTATACATGCATGCATGTACACACAGTTTTTTTATTAAACCATGTACAAAAGAAATAATGGCTTCTAGTATGACAGATTGAAGCTCAAAGCAACTAAAATGCTAATATGAAGGGAGGCAATTTAATAAATGAGCATGACTACAGACCTTGTCATTTATTTTATAGAAAGAACAAAAACAAACAAGTCATTCACTCCTGCAGATTGAATACATAAGGAAAGAATAATCGTAAGGCATATTGACATAATGGGTCGGTTGCCCAGGAGTGCAGACACATTTGCATTTCACAGCTTGCATTGCATAATTAACAAGAGACCTCTTAAAAGCAGTAACTCTGGAACTGCTCCAAGTCAGTGATGGAAGAACATTCATTAACGAACCATGTTAGAGAATGCTCTTTCTCCATCATTCAGACAACATGTAGGCCTGACATGTATACATGTATCATTATCTTTAGATCCAAGATGATAACGAATAGGAAAATGGTGAGTTTATCAGCAAGATGTGGCCAAAATAAATCAGGCATATTTAGTCTTGGTGTCATCTCTCCATTAAGACATTACTTTGCAACTCATAAACAGAATGCAAAAGGGAAACCATAGGTGCAAAAGAAAAGGCAGAGGCAAGCTGTTCAAATGCATTTTTGATGCATAGTAAAACATTCATTTATTTATTTTCCAATACCTGCTTTATCTTTTTCAGATTTACAGGGCAGGGACAGCCTATCCCAGCAAGCAGTAAATATAAGACATGGAACCAGTGCTGGACAGAAGGGTACTCCATGACATGATGCACAAATGAGTGCACGTGCACAAACACACACTCACACACACACACACACACACACACACGCACACACATGGGAAAGGCTGGCACAGATTTATCTGTTGTGCCCCCTTCTATATTTAAACACACACACACACACACACACACACACACACACACACACACACACACACACACACACACACACACGGGAAAGGCTGGCACAGATTTACCTGTTGTGCCCCCTTCTATATTTAAACACACACAAGCACACACACACACACACACACACACACACACACACACACACACACACATGGGAAAGGCTGGCACAGATTTACCTGCTGTGCCCCCTTCTATATGTAAACACACACACACACACACACACACACACACACAAACACAAACACACACACACACACACACCTATACATGCATGCATGTACACACATATGCTTATGGGCAGTTTGAAGGATACCCATTTCATCTACTGGCAAGTCTGTGAGAAAAAAATTGAGACCCCAGGGAAAAAACACACGAAAACAGGAAGGAAGCACACACTTGGAAATAAAGAAGGCACAACAGTCAAAAAACAAACTGTCTAACCAAACACTATGAGACAGCAATAGCAATTGCTACACTTCTGTGCTACCAGTGCATATCCGAAGCTTATATGGGCGTACATATGTAAACTCAGGCTTCCCAAACATACACACAGTCACACACAGATAAATACATATCTTTTGTCTCCCTCTCTTTCCCTCTTTTCTGCACAGCAATGACATTTTTCAGATAAAAAGAGTGATTCACCATATACTAGTACAAGAAAATAGTTATTGAGCAAATACATGTTCAAGAATTCATTCATTAATTCATTCAATTATTCATTCATTTTCCAAAGTACTAACTTAATCCAATCCTGGGTCAGAGAGGAACCAGAGCCTGTCCCAGCACTCAGGAGGTACAAGACAGAGAAACTAATATTACGTGGGACACCAGTCCATTGCAGGATATACAAAACTTGCACACACACAGCGTACACACCTACGGCAATTTGGAAGAAGGAGAAGGCAAGTTTACCAACAAAATGTTTTTGAGATGTGACAGGAAACCACAACACCAAGTAAAAACCCAGGTGGACATATGGAGGGCATGCAGACTCTGCAAAGAAGATGCTTTAGGCAGGAATGAAACTAGAGAAGCAAAAATGTGAAGGAGCTGTCTGAACAAAGGGATATATACATATTATGAATGCAGAGGAGTACATGGAGACTGCATATCAAACATATCCAATGCCCAATCTACTAAATGCAATCACTGTCGTGTCTGTGCCTTTTTACACTGCTAGTCTTGTCTCTGTATATGTGGTCCACACCCTCTTGAGTCACATTGTTTACTTACTATGCTCTACCGACTCAAAACTTACCCTGACCAGCCTTTGTAACCTTGTTGTCAAAGTTCAAGTGAATCAGAACCTCTGTGATACCAAACAAACTAGCTGTGCATTTTTCAGTATCTGGTATTTTGTTTGTATAGCACATGCATTTTGTTTTAGTTGCAGGGATACAGAGGCAGACAAAATACTTCAGTGAATGTTCTTAACTTAAAGGGGTCTATTATTACACACATGTACACATTATTTAGTCAAAAAGAGGATTGTACATCTTATTTGATTTGGGGTTTCTTTTGGGGTAGTGCTTACTTTATTTATTTTGAAATACCTTTATTGCAAACCAAAATAAATTAAAGCCCAGATGTTGACATCGCAAATGCAGTGGTGATAAGAATGGAAAAGATAATCAACCAAACATAAATACAGTCAATATAGAAATTCACATTCACCGTACTTAACCTGAATGAACCATTGCATAAACCTATCCAAAATTCTACATCAGAAACATAGGAGATAACAGTCCCAACAGCAAAAGATGCAATCAAATGTATTCTGCACCATTTGGTGTGACTGTTGAGATAAGAGTTATGAAAGACTATGATTATATAGATAGTGTGCTTTACTCCAATGAGTGGACATCTACTTTCTAGATGACAGACATCAAGGAAGGGGGAGGTATGTTCTGTGACATTTTTGCTGAAGGTACCAAGTAGATCTACAGGAGAGAAAGCTCAGTCAGTATGCTAAATTATTGGGGGGAAAAAGATCATGGAAGACAAATAAATTAATACATTGGAAAAACAGAAAGTATAAAAAAATGAAAAAATTCTAAATTACACCTTAATAAAAATATATACATTTGTTAAAAAACTGTAAGAACAGTTATAAATAATTTTGAGATTGGCTTACTAAATAAATGCAAGAATAATGAAATGTCATTTTATAAGCATATTGCTGAAAGCAGTGCTACAAAATTGCACATTATACTTAGAAAAAGGTATATAGTTATTTGAGGCACTTTTTTTAAACATCTTTGGTCATGATAACTGATGGTAATTGGTAAGTGGAAATATAAAGTCTTCAGGGCTAAATCATGAAATGGCAGAGCCTTTTAACAGAGGCTTAAGCATCTACAAAGCAAATAATTTGAATAATATAAACATTTCAGACACCAAATTGCTCATATCTTTCCTGGTGGGTCTTTTTAAGTTCTTATTTAAAAAAAGAGTTTTGATATGGGGAATCATACCATAAGATTGGAAAACTGCATTCATCAGGCCATTTTTTAAAAAGTAAATGGGTTCATCATGGTGTAAATAACTACTGACCTATTTGTTTGCGCTCTTTTTTAATTTCTCCAAATCCTTTGGGTTTCTAATACCATGCCAGGAATGGACTCCATTCCTAAGTAAATGTATGGTTAAAGTTCATGAAATTAGTATTGTTTCAATTTTTGATGTCAGCCAGAAGTGCTCTTCGCAGCACCTGCAATGTGCCTAGTAATGACTCCTTCTGCAATTCATACAGAGTTACAAGTATTGGTAACATATCTAAATACGATTGCAGATTCTTTTATATAAGACCCATTGCTCCTACTACTATTGGAACTGTCTGTACATCTTTCTTCCACATTGTTCTTGTTTTTTCCTGATATTTTATGACTTTGTGTTTCTGTACACAAGACACTCTAGTCACTGGGTGTAGCAATTTCAATGATCAATGCTACTTTTATCTTCTTTTCATGCACCACTATATCTAGTTTTCTCACATCTATCTTTTGAACTGCTGGTAATGAGTTATCCCATGTGATGTAGACTTCATCATTTTCTATGATGTTTTGTGGCTCATGTTTCCAGTGTTTTTCAGCTACTTCAGTATTATAATGTTTGCACAATCCCCAGTGTAACAGCCTTGCCATATCATTATGCCTTTCAGTATACACTCATATTGCCATTAGTATTTCACAACCAGCAACAAGGTGTGCAACGGTTTCCAATTCTGTTTTACAAAACCTACATTTGTCTGTTTCTCCCACATGTTCAATGAACTTTGTAAACCAAAGTGTACGTAGTCCACTTTCTTGGGCCACCAGTATTAACCTTTCATCCTTTGGTCTGAATTTGCCTCTCTTTAATCATTCCTACATTCGATCCTGATCAACATAAGGCTGTTCCAGGAGTTTTCTGTACTTGCAGCTGTATTTATGCATTTTCCAGATTTCTTGCTGTCTCTCCTTCACCTTATATTCTTTCTTTTGTTTTTTGGCACATTCAGTTGCTGCCTGATTTTTTATCTACTTCTGGTTTGATTTCTATTCCCGTTTCACACCGATATGTTTCTGCTAGACTAAGAAGGGAAGTCATCTTAAATTTCTTCTCCTCAAGTTTCAAAAGTTTCACTATGTTTGGGTCTTTTGAGGTCATCAGATATGTAAGTAATACCATAATTGCAGATCTATACATGTAACCAATTTCAAGGAGGTCTATACCTCCTTTGGAATGGGGAATATATAATCTTGGTATGCACTGATTTTTATGACTCATTTGAGAAGCATGAAGCATCCTTCTTGTTTGCCTGTGTAATCTATCCAACACCTTTTGAAGCCAGTCGATAACTCAAAAACTGTAAGTTAGGACAGGAAGAGCAAACTGGTTTATAGCTTGAAATTTGTTCCTAGATGTCAACACTGTTTTTAGAATTAAAGTCTTCTAAAATATTCCTTACAGAGTTTTATTCACATTTGTTCATGTTTAATTTTTGATCCCTCATTAATTCCCAAATATTTATATAATCCGTCTTGCTCAAGTTCTTTTATATCACATTCTTGTCCCAAACTGATGTTTTCCTGGTGCTGCAGCTTTCCAGCTTTAAAGGCTACTTTCGTACATTTATCAAGACCAAATGACATTCTTATGTCATCTGAAAAAGTTTTGATTACTTGCAGTTGTGCTTTCAGTTCCTCATCTGATGAATGAGCTATACAGTTTTAAATCACCAAGAAAGACAAGATGAGAAGTCTTTACACTTTTTTGCTTTCTGGGAGCCACATTATAGCCATGAACTAATCTGTTAAGCAGACAGGTTAATGGTTTAAGGGCAAGGCAAAAGAACAGCGGTGACAGAGATTCACCCTGGAATATCCCCCTTTGGATTTTTATCCCTGGAATAATAATTTGTCCTTTATCATGGCTTAAGTGCAAAGTGGTTTGACACTGTTTCATGGTCGCTGTGATATAGTTTATGGGTATAGGGTGTATGTTATACATTTTAAGCACACTTTTATCCATAAATGTGGGATACTGTCAAATGCTTTATTGTAGTCTATCGATGCCATACTTTGATTCTTCCCCTTTTTACAGTTCTCCACTATGACTTTATTTAACAACAAATGATCCTTTGTTCCATATGACTTTCCTTTATTACCCTTTTGTTCTATTGCCATAACTGAGTTTTCTTCTAAATGACTATAAACTTTATCGGCATTAGTTCCAGAGTATAGTTTATACATCATTGGAAAGCAAGTTATTAGTCTATAGTTTTTAGGGTAGCATGCAGGTTCACTCTTAAGTAGAAGCATTGTTTTTCCTGTTGTTAGCCAGGCTGGTGTCTGTTCAGGGTGCACATATAAGTAGTTCTTACTCATGGCTAAATCTTCGTGCAAAGATGTTAATACTTTTAGCCAGAAGTTAGGTATTGCACCTGGGCCTGGGGTTTTCCAATTAGAGGATTTTCTTAACTTATGTACGGCAAGCTAATGATATCAATAATATTCATAGGACGAATATGGAAATACAGGAGAATGATTACAACTTCATTTGCCAGCATGCCTATCTAAAAACCAACCACACATTCTCATGTGTAACTTAAGCTTCTACTAGATTGTATTAGACTGTATGGAAAATTATTTACATATTAACGTGATTTATACAGATTTTTTTGAAGTTTTTCAACATCATTAATAATGGATTATTAATAAGAAAACTAGGTAAAATGAACCAGTAGAACTTACTCATAAGGTAGATAACAGAATGGTTAATAAATAGACTGTGGTATCTACAATGGGGAAAATTAGCTGAAAATTTTGATAAGAGCATATTTTAAGTTACTAATACTGATATCATAAAAACAGAAAAGGCAATTAGCCATGATTAAGATGGGAGACTCTACAGAAAGGTTTACTTTGATTGAGTGGAGAACAGAATTAGCATCAGTGTTGGAAAGACAAAAAAGTATGTCCTTCAGATAAAATAAATGTAAGGCATCAGAATATGAATTCTGAAACATAGTGGTCCCAAATAAAGCCGTTCCTTCCTCTATTTAATATGTGCAAACAACACATGCAATGCTCATTAGCAATGAATGTGGCCAAGTAAACATGCATGATGAGCATCTCATTAAATATCCTTGCTGAATCTGCAGCAGGGACTACAAAAAAAGAGAGTGTAAGAGTATGGTGTGCTGCAGGAGATTACAAGAAACCATAATGTTCATTCACTGAAGACCAGCAGGAGAGTGTTCAGTGAGATCTCAGTCATAGAGTTACAGCAAGAACAAGAAGGTAGCTGAACCAGCCTGAGGGTGGTCAGTGATATTTTTGCCCATTATACACACACATATATGGATCTAGGACTATTCAACAAAAGTTCTGAATCCGCAATAACCGAACGCACTTTAACAAAAGCACTTTCACCGAAAAAGCGCTTTCGTTAAAGTGCATTAAAAAAATACAATAAATCTTCATTTATGCAGGGGGCAAGCCCCCCACACCCCCGTACTTTTATATTCTCACTCTGAAGTCGCACTACAGTGGGGAAAAGGGAATTTTCCCTTAACCGCACCGTAGTGCGACTGGCACAACGAGCATACTTATCCGAAAGTGCTGCTTCGGTGAACAGCACTTTCGATTAAGTATGTTCGGTGATTTCTGCTTCGGCAGAAAATGCCATTGGGGATCTGTACGGATACCACACACACACACACACACACACACACACATATATATATATATATATATATATATATATATATATATATATATATATATATAATATCTTGTGGAAGGTAGTAAGAGAATTAAGATGAAGCTAGGAAGGTAGATTAGATAGTAGGACCATGTAGACAAGACTGCAAAAGGGGATGATGAAATAATCAGAGATATAGAAGACAATGGAGAAGGGGGCATTACATATATATATATATATATATATATATATATATATATATATATATGTTAACTACGTGAAGATAAAAATGTAAAATAATACATAATAGGTAGGGGATAAAAAGGTGCAGATATATTAACCAAATGCAGGTATAATATCAGCAGAGTCTGACCATTTTACCTGTACTATAAGACAAATCTTAGGAAGCATCTACTGTAATAACAATGTGCCAACATGTACTCTCTATGGGACATGAACTTACAACCTTCCACTCAGTAGTGTGCAAAGCACTTTATGTTGTCCTTCTGATGGGTTGTTAAATGCACTGAAGAAGGCTGTAAGTTTTGCCGAAACTGGTATGCTGTTTTTGTTGTTTTAGTCACATTAAATATTGACTCTATCTACCTCCTGAATGTGCTGGACTCTTTTTTGTTGTTAAACCAAGATCCCATCTGCTCTTGTTGGTGGTAGCTCAGTTGGATGTAAAAGATCCCACAGCAAAGTCCTTTATTTATATACAAAAGAACTCTTATTTACAACTTATTTACATATTTACAAATATTTACAAATGTACAAATATAAATATATTTACACATATTAATAATTTCCTTTACAGTCATTCCAAATTTTCATCCCTATTAGACCCCCTCCTTTTTCCATAACCACCATCTGATTTTTTTTAATATTGTTGCTAAAATCAATTTATCATTAAACATAATTTAATTTATTCTTTCATTCCATATAACCCATATGACATAAAATAACTTAACATATTCTTTACTTCTATTCATATATCTATATTTAATCAAATCCGTGTTTATTTTTAGCCACTTGTTTAATATCTTCGAAAAAATCTTCTTTACATGTTTTTCCCCCATAACATTTTTACTGTTTTACATCTCAAAAACACATATTCCTTAGTTTCTTCTTCTTGACGATGTAAACATGTTCTATCACTTTTCTTTTTATATGCATATTTCCTTTTACTGGTAATTTATCTATTACCAGTCCCCACAAAAAATCTTGATATTCTACTTTCTGATTATATCATTTGCTTCTTATTTTTATATCTTTCATTTTTTCATCTTAGATTTTCCAATGGTTTTACATAGTAATGTTTTATCATTACATTCTTATACTACAGTTTTCTATCTTTTACTATATCATCAATTTTTATTTTCCACACAAATATTTTTTCTTGGCAACATTTTATTTCATTTATACACTTTTTTCTCTTTTACTCTTTTTTACCATACACCAACATTTATCATACTCATATTTATACAATTTTACTACTAATCTCTCATCTTTCTCATTTTTTCCACTTTAATACTTTGTATAAATGTAATGAAGTGCATATATCACTGGATTAATTAACCCTACATCTCCTTCTTATTCATTTACATACAAAACTTCTCTTTTTACTGAGTTTAATCAAGAATCTCATATAAATGAAAAAAAATATTTGCCATGATTCCTTTTAAAATACTGTTGGCAATATAAATACACTTGCTAAATATGCTATTTTCCCCATCAGTACTGCATTTATCAAATAAGCTTTTTTTCCTGAATGATAATTTATATGTTCTCCAGAAAAGACAAGTTGGTTTTATTTCTTCTGTTGTTTTTTCCCATTGAATTCTACTTACATCTTTATTCCCAAATTTTATACCTTAAACAGAAATTTCATTCATTGTAAAACAGATACCCCTATATTTACTACATCACCTAAACCTTTGTTTTTCTCTTCATTTAAAGCCATCCCCATCACCTCTAGACACTCCTTTGTGCAAACTATTATTATTATTATTATCCAAATTTTGATTTTTGCAATTATTATAATGTTTTCTGCATATGTTAACAGAACTGGAATTCTTAACCCTTCTGGTGTTATATACCCTGCACCCTTCATTTTGTAATTTATTTCACATACTATCACATTCATAACTAATTCATAGCGTATGCAGCTCATTGGACATCCCTGTCTTACACAACTCTTCCTCTTGGCTTAACCAGCCATTTTCAAGTATTTTTACATTACTGTTACACTGACATACATAATTTCCTTACATCCTCACTTATATTCTTTCATTATTGCCCATAATTGTATCAAATGCATTATTACAGTCTCCTGTTATAATTTTGCTTCTTCTTTTCTTTTTATAATATCATCTACAATTTCTCTATGATTAATAATTTTGACAATCCTTCCCCTTTATTTATATATATATATATATATATATATATATATATATATATATATATATATATATATATATATATATAACCTTTCATAATAATTTCCATTTTAGTATCAAATCTCTTTTGTATTATTTTCATAAAGATCTTATAATTATTATTATTCAATACTATGAGCCTCCATTTTTAATTGTCTTCTATCTTTCTTCTTCCATATGAATTTAAGCATTCCACTACCTAACTCTTTATACATAAAACCCTCATTTAACCATCCATTCAAAATCTTTATCAAATATTTTTGCCAATCTCTTAAATTTTTATTCATTTTGTACTCTATTCCATCTGCTCCTGCAGTCAAATCTATATTTACTTGTCCAAATATTTTATCTAGCTCATTTAAATAAATATCCTTTTCCAACTCTTTATTCTCTTTTTTGATGACTTCTTTTTTTTACTTTCCATGTTTTGCCACTGCCTTCTTTTTTCTTTAAATATTTCTTGTACATATTGTACTACACTGTTCATAATTTTTTCCTGAGTTCTTTCTAGGTCTACTTTAACATTTTTTATTTATCTCGTTGCGCTACCATATTTCTTTACTAATCTGCTTAAGTAACTCAAAACATCTTCTCTTTTTCCTTGTAAAAACATTTTTACTTTTCCAACAATTCTTGTATTTTTTCTTCATTTATTTCATATAATTCTTTTTTTTTTTTGTCAAATTACTTTCTGTCAATATGTTCTAAATCTTCAAATGCAACATTATATGTTCTTTCATATTTTTCTGTCTCTACTTTTCTCATATCTTAATGCCACTGTAGAAAATGTTTTTTTTATATTTTTCTTAAATGTCACCCACCATTCCGACCAGTTTTTATAAAATGCTCTCATAGTAATATGATCTTTCCATAACTGTATTACTAACCTCTTTCCTTTTTCATTCCATGCTTTCTCATTTACCCTTTTTATTCATTTACTTATGTTTATATATTCTTTGTCTTCCTTTATTTCTAGTCATATTGCAAGATGATCAGAAAATCCTGTTTTGACCACCTCCTCTTCTCCTATAACTAAACTTTCTGATACCTCAAAATAATCTATTTCAGTTTTATGCATACCCCTTTTGAAAGTCTATGAATTTTTGTCCCTAAGTTTTAACTTATCGCATCTTATAACTTCTAACATTTTTCTTGTATCATTTCCTTTCTTTTTATGCTTGCCTCTTAAATCACAATTAAAGACACCTGTTATTATAATATTCATACTTACCAGTACACAGTCTAAAATATGATGAAATAAGCTTTCCCTTTCTTTACAATTATAAGCTTATAATGTTATAATTCTATATACTTGTTCTTTCCATTTTAAATTTTAAATAGTTACTTTTCCATTTTTGCTAAAGTTACATCAAACATCTTTATGGTATTTCCACAGAATACAGCTATTCCAAAACTTCTCTCATTTTCCAAATTCCAGATTGTCTTTCATCTCTCCATAGTTTCACCATTTGTGATCTTTCTTCATTTCTTAAAAACCTTGTGTATAATTACACCTGCACTGCATGTATTGCACCACTCGAAAATCCTTTTTTTTCTTACAATATTCTTAATGGTATTCACATTTAAGGAAAGCACTCTAAAATTTTCATTTTCCTTAGATTAATGTTTTCATAAGTTCGTAGCTAATTACTAGGCTAGCTTTCTTAATAGTTTTAGGGCAAGTCAATCTTTCTCCCAAGGGGGGGGAATCAAACACTGTACCTTACATCAGTGAGTCAAACACCTTAACCATTATACCAACCCCCTAATCACTAACTGCATATTTTTTCATCCGTTTCGTTTCTTTTTTTTTTCTTTTGTACTTATCCATTTAAATTTTCTCTATTCTTTAATCCTTTTAGCAATATAATTATTTTTGTCTTTTACTACATCCCAATTTATGTCTTCTTCTTCATCACTTATTTCAGAACCTTCTTCTATGTCCTCCTTATTATTTTTTCCTAATATATTTTTCTTCTATTTCTACTGCTTCTAAAATGTCTTCTCTTTGTTCATTTTCTTCTCTTTCTTTTTCCTTACTATTATTTTCCTTTTTGCACTCCATCCATAAATATCCAATTGTGTTACATTTATAACATTTACATTCACATTTTTTGCATCGTGTCCCATTTCCTCACAAATATAACATTTTCTTATATCTAGTTATTTATCAAATGTCCCTTTTTCCCACAAAATAACATGTTTTGGGTTGTCCCCAGGATTTTACAACACTCGTATTCCCCTTTGCATTCATCATATTTGGTATATGTATATATTTTTTCTTTCTATTTTTAACAAAGTATTATAATCCCATCTACCAGTCCATAAACCCTTTGTATTATAAACTTTTGCAATGCCCTGTATTTCTTTATATAATGTTTTCAACTTTCCTTCCAAAGTCTCTCTTTCCACCTCTGTTTGAAATTGTACATGAACTTTCTTTTTTTGTCTCCCTGTTAAATGCTTTTATCACATAAAAATGTCATTGGTTGTAGTCTTTCTTGTTTTTCATATACGCTGTAAAAATTTTCTATTTATAAAACAGTCACAAATATCTTCTTCTTTTGGCTGCTCCCGTTAGGGGTCACCACAGCAGATCAATTGTTTCCATTTCTTCCTGTTCTCTGCATCTTGCTCTGTCACACCAACCACCTGCATATCCTCTCTCACCACATCCATAAACCTTATCTTAGGCCTCCCTCTTTTCCTGTTATCTGGCAGCTTTATCCTTAGCATCTTTTTCCCAATATACTCTGCATCCCTCCTCAGCATATGTTTAAACCAACGTAATCTTGCCTCTCTGGCTTTGTCTCCAAACCTTCCAACCTGGGCTGACCCTCTAATATGCTTATTTCTAATCCTGTCCATCCTCGTCACACCAAGTGCAAATCTTAACATCTTCAACTCTGCCACGTCAAGTTCTGACTCCTGCCTATTTGTCAATGTCACTGTCTCCAACCAATATAACATAGCTGGTCTCACTACCCTCTTGTAGACATTCCCTTTCACTCTTACTGGTACTTGTCTGTCACAAATCACTCCTGACACTTTTTTCCACCCACTCAATCCTGCCTGTACTCTCTTCTTCACCTCTCTTCCACACTCACCATTACTCTGAACTGTTGATCCCAATTACTTAAACTCATCCACCTTCCCCACCTCTACTCCCTGCATCCTCACCATTCCTCTATCCTCCCTCTCATTCACACACATATATTCTGTCTTAGTCCTGCTGACCTTCATCCCTCTTCTCTCTAGAGCATATCTCCACCTCTCCAGGGTCTCCTCCACCTGTTCCCTACTCTCACTACAGATCACAATGTCATCTGCAAACATCATAGTCCACGGGGATTCCTGTCTGATCTCGTCTGTCAACCTGTCCATCACCATTGCAAATAAGAAAGGGCTCAGAGCTGATCCTTGATGTAATCCCACTTCCACCTTAAATGTATCTGTCACTCCCACCGCAGTCCTCACCAATGTCACATTAAACTCATACATATCCTGTACCACTCTTACATACTTCTCTGACACTCCTGACTTCCTCATACAATACCACAACTCCTCTCTAGGCACCCTGTCATATGCTTTCTCTAAATCCGCAAAGACACAATGCAACTCCTTCTGACCTTCTCTGTACTTCTCCATCAACACTCTCAGAGCAAACATCGCATCTGTAGTGCTCTTTCCTGGCATGAAACCATACTGTTGATCACTAATCATCACCTCCCTTCTTAACCTAGCTTCCACTACTCTTTCCCATAACTTCATGCTGTGACTGATCAGTTTAATCCCTCTGTAGTTACTACAGCTCTGCACATCAGCCTTATTCTTAAAAATCGGTACCAAAACACTTTTTCTCCATTCCTCAGGCATCCTCTCACTTTCCAAGATTTCATTAAACGATCTAGTTAAAAACTCCACTGCCATTTCACTTAAACACATCCATGCTTCCACAGGTATGTCATCTGGACCAACAGCCTTTCCGTTCTTCATCCTCTTCATAGCTATCATTACTTCCTCCTTGCTAATCCACTGCACATCATGATTCACTATCCGCACATCATCCAACCTTCTCTCCCTCTCATTCTCTTCATTCATCAACCCCTCAAAGTACTCTTTCCATCTGCTCAACACACTCTCCTTGCTTGTGAGTACATTTCCCTCATTATCCTTTATCACCCTTACCTGCTGCACATCTTTACTAGCTTGGTCCCTCTGCCTAGCCAATCAGTACAGGTCCTCTTCTCCCTCCTTAGTGTCCAACCTTTTATACAACTCTTCATACACCTTATCCTTAGCCTTTGCCACCTCTCTCTTTGCCATGCACCTCATCTCCTTATACTCTTGTCTACTTTCTTCATCTCTTTGACAATCCCACTTCTTCTTCACCAACCTCTTTCTCTGTATACTCTCCTATACTTCTTCATTCCACCACCAGGTATTCTTGTCCTCCTTCCTCTTTCCAGATGTCACACCAAGCACCTTTCTAGCCATCTCTCTTACTAGCTCTGCTGTAGTTACCCAGCTATTTGGTAACTCTTCACTGCCACCCAGTGCCTGTCTTAACTCTTCCCTGAACATCACCTCACAATTACCCTATTTCAATTTCCACCATTTGATCCTTGGTGCTGCCCTCACACTCATCCTCCTCTTCTTGATCACCAATGTCATCCTACAAACCACTATCCTATGCTGCCTAACTACACTTTCCCCTGCCACCACTTTACAGTCTCTAATCTCCTTCAGACTGGCTCTTCTACATAAGATATAATCCACCTGTGTGCATCTTCCTCCACTCTTGTATGTCACCATATACTCCTCCCTCTTGTTAAAATATGTATTCATCACAGCCATGTCCATCCTTTTCGCAAAATCCACTACCATCTGACCTTCTGCATTCCTTTGCTTAACACCATACCTACCCATCACTTCCTCATCCCCTCTGTTCCCTTCACCAACATGCTCATTGAAGTCTTAAATATAAAATCACGAAATGTCCCCTGGGTTAATAAGAATAAATGATCGTACCCCATGGGATTTTACACCCAAAGGTGCTACTAAATTGTCCCACAATTCATACTTGTTCATTTTCTTGTCTTCTTTACTTTGAATCCTTATCTGTTACTTCTGTTTTTCATTTTCTTCTTCCTTCATTACTGCTACACACTTTTGCTTTCTTTTATTTTCTCTGCATGTTTTCTTTTTCATCACACCACTGTTCTTCAGGATTGCCTCTGCATCCTATTTTTCTACTCCATGATGTCTCCCAAGGAACCATCTCCTTCGTTTTATGTCTCAGTCTACATCACCATTTCTTTAAGTAAATCATCCTGCAAGTGTCCTGACTGGGAGGGTTGTAATTATACATCCTTCATTTGTCGACTCATCTCCATTAGATAGATTTCTTTGAAATACCTTTTCAGAATCCTGCACACATTCTCTCTCCATCTGATTCCCTGTTTCTCTGGGCTGCCTCTATGCCTAGAATGGAAACAGGAAATGCTCCTGCAAAATGGGTCTCACTTGTAACAATGATGAGTAGGGGAAGTTCTCCAATGCTTTGGCCAAATTTCCTCTGGAAGTATAAATACCACCTCAGGTCTCCCCTGAAAAGAGGCCACTAGCCTAGTGGGACTAACCTGGTCAACAAAGGATAAATAAAATAAATAAATAAATTTACAGGCTGAGACATAGTAACAGTGAAACAAACAGCTTCAGAAAACACAACAGTTTGGTGTTACACATTTTCTGCCTAAAGAATAAAAGAGAAAAATAAGCATATAACCCTGAGGGGACATTAACTCACAACTGCCCTCACTTGTATTGTGAAAAACACTTCATATACAGGCTGTGCAATAGTAACAGTGAGACAAAAAGGCTTCAGGGAAACATGCAGCACTTGGATATTATATGTTTGCAGAATGAAATACTAAATTGATCAACAAAAAACTCCCCAGGACACCACCTTCGGGCTCTAATGTATCATCCATAGGCATAGTTGGTATTTTAATAATTTGCAAGGGTAACTCCACCTATCCTGACAGCTGTAGTCTATATATATGTGCCATCTGCTATGCAATAATCCGCCACTCATATGTGCAGCCAGTGCTAGCCAAAGCCAATTTACATGCTTCATAACAGTGGTTGTACTTAGTAGCTGGACATCTGGAACATGACAGTTATACAATGAGCAGTTCCAGTTATCCTCAGATGTTCACAGGCATCAACAGTGCTCCTCAATATGCTGCAGACAAAAGACGAATGACTTGGAAGCCCATGATGTGCACATATGAGGTGTGCTTATCTACTTTTGACCAGATTAAGGGATGCAAATGAGAGTATAGGAAAGACATGTAAACGGGATGCAAACAGCAGCTAGAACAGAAGGTAAGTAACTAAGGAATGAACAGGATGGAGGTGGGGAAGGTGGAGTAAATATTTTTTCTGGGACATGTGCATATTTTTCATGCATAAAGAGAAGGTACATTGGGAAGGAAGAGGAACGTAAGAGGTTTAGGTTAGGTTAGGTGAGTTTAGTTAGCAGGAGATAACAGACATGACTGACAGGGTGCATTGTAACTCAATAGGGGAGAACACGATGATGATGGAGACATCAGACAAACAGAGGGAAGACAATGCTGAGGGTAGGATTGAACAACCAAGATGGTGGGCATGGACACAAAAGAGAGGGGAACACCAGGATACGGGAATACAATGCAGTGTTTGCAGTTGCCATCTTTGCTAGCTCTGAGTCAGTGGGAGATTACTTGCCACCCTATGAACCATCACCCCTGGGCACTATCTCAGAGGTAGTGACAGTGCTGTACAAAGTCATGACTCAATGAGTCACCAAAGGAGGTTCTTTATCTGGCCAATTCATGCATCCTTCCTCCTGTTGATAATCTCCAACACAATGTATGTCACTCACCCTTTCCTTCTACATCCCTGATGTCTCACCTTGAAGTATCTCAGTGAAAAATGCTTGAGAATCCCTGAGGCATGGCCTAGACCACGCATGCGCTCTATTGCTTGTGGTGACCCAAGTGTGTGCACAGCAATGAGAAAACTTCAGCGTGATGGTTAGCAGGTGTGCTTTTAGTGATTCAGAAACAATAATAAGTTGATCCCTAATTAGCATAGTCATCAAGCCCAGACAGGTAAATTTGAATGTTATAAACAGGATGGCGGGTACAGAGTCTCATCGCTCTATGTAAGAAACTGTAGAGCAGATAAGTTTGGAATAAAGAAAGCTGAATAACCAAAGAATCGATCAAGCAAAAATACAGCTCTGTTTTTTTACAAGGTCAGTGATACTGTTTATAAATCTATCTTTTCAAGTACTGCTGCTTTTCACTGCTATTGAATTTGTAGACATAATAAGCAATAGGTTTGTGTGTTGGGGAGATGTATTGATAGGAGAATTGTAAGGGTAAGCACTTGTTAGGCTTCCATCTCCATGGACAATGGCTCTCTGGCTTGTATGCAGGTCATCAGGCCTACCTGGACCATGCCTGTGGTTGTGTTGTAGCAGAAAATGTGAATGGTGGCCACAGCCAAAGTTATGAAATTATGCTCTGCAGGGCCAGTGACATCATATGTGCTATCCAACAAACAGCTGAACTCCTGGCACAAGATGGAAGGACAGCAGGTGGGGTGCTATCAAATACACTACCTTTTATGAATATGGAGGAAGTCCTACCTCACTCAAAGCGTGAGGTACCTCAACAGAGTCCCACAGTGCAGTGCTGAATGTTAGGGCAGTGCTGGACTGGTCTCAGGAACAATCAGCTGCAGATGCCTCAGCTATATAGACCCATTCATGGATAAGAATACTTGTACCCCTTAGTCATTGTGAAAATTATTAAAAAGTTCTGATTTGCAGTATACAGGCATATCAGTGGTTCAATCTCCGCAGTCATCTGCACAAGGTAGACCATTACAGTTCTACTTGTTATCATGTTAATGTTTATAAAACTCCTGTTGTGTGTATACTTTTTGTGTTGGCTCATATTTACACTAGATATTTTATGCTTTGATATACCTACAGGTGATTCTTTGACACTAGCACTGTGGAACTGCCCTGCCAGATATTGAATGATCTGCAGCATCCTATAATTATGACAGGGATGAGCTGGCCCAGTCAGAGACTACAGAATATATGCTGGACACAGAGAATGTGACCACTGCATCCCTTAACAGACCATGAACACAGACTCTATGCCTACTGATACCAAGGCAACATACATCTTACAGGAAGTACTGGTTAATAGGAGCACTATCAATCAGGGAAGTGTGCTGTCTCTCTGTCCCTAGCACCCATGGCAGAGAGGTCCACACAAGGGCATGAGTAATGGTCCTCACTGAAGACATGCTTCACCCTCTCCCTGGGGCTGATGTGTCAGTAACTGTAGAGCCATCATGGAGGCATAGGCTAGTACCACCACAGCCATGATACAGATAGTGAAAGTGACACAGTATATGTGTGATAACCTAGGGGAGTGCATGACGCATATGTGTGATTGCTTGCATTGACTCAATCACACAGTGAAACATGGAATGTTTTCTCACCTGCCAGGGTGAGGGGCTATCAATGAAGGTGGTTCACTGCTACATCCACAGATGGTAGCTAATAAGGCCATGGATGACAAAGAGCCTGCTCCTGCAGTGCTCTCACTTACACAGCAACTTCTGTTGTGGAAGTGTCCACATCCAGTAGAGGATGCCTGCATGGTCATGGCCACTGTGATAGTGGTGTATACCACATCACACATTGTTCACAGTCATGCAATGCATCAGCATCTAGCCAGTATTGTGGTACATTCAGTTTAGTTCCTAGTAAACCCAACTGTAATGGGTGGCAGCATGAATAGGATGCTGACACCTCTGCCTAGCATGCCCTAGACCTGTCCACTAGATTGAGCCACTGTACTGCAACTACTGTACATGGTCTATCCCTACAGACCTACACTCACATCACCACAGTCCCCAGTACATTGTACACTTCCACAAAGACTGGCCTTCTTAAATAGTTTTATATTAAAGCCCTTTAACAAACTGACAAAACATACAAAAGCATGTTTTACTTTCATAATCCTCAGTATCCCATATGTTTCTGTGAAAAACATCCACTCCTGTACTCCCTTCCCTCCTCTGCAAATGATGATAACCGTCCTTGTCTTTGGACATTGTTACTTGAGTTGTCTATGTTTAATGCACTGCATGACTGGCCTATGCATGGGTACATAAACCTAGTGTTGGTTTTTATGCATCATTTTTACAGCAGTGTACCTGCTTTACTCTTGACTACCTTGTTCTGCAGCTATATGCAAGCCATTACCACTTTGACAGTGCCATGGCATACTGTGCACACCTCTGTCTAGTACAATCATCCTTGGCTGCTCTATCATCCATTGATTCCTCATCAGACCCAGCCTCCACTTCCTGGTGTGCTAGGAATTGCTGCCCCAGCAACTGACCTCCCTGCTGTAACTGCTTCCTAAGTATGGTTTTCTGTACCACTGCACACATTGACATACTGCAGAGCACCACAAGGTGAATCTAGACAGTGAAAATGTGCCTTCAGCAACCCAGACACACACACACACACACACACACACACACTCAATATTTGTTCTTGTTTGCAATTGGGCATGGTCGACCCCCATGGTTTATTTTGTGGCTTTCCTATAGATGTCATATCCTAGGTTTCCAGTGCATATCCAGCAGCACCAACAGGATACCCCTTTTGGAAGTCACCCAGTACAAACCCCTGGTACAGGTCTCAGGTGTGCTATATGTGAGAGTCATGATAACTGCCTGGGTGTCCTGCACATACATTGTAGATGGTACTCTGTGCATTACAAACCACCTGGCAGCTGATGGAGTGATACCCCTTGTGGGTCACATACATCCTTCCTATTTCACTAAGTGGGGCTGTGAAGATAAGTGAAGGCTGCCAGCCTAGCCAGATAAAATTTTGTGGACAATTCTGTCATTTGTAAATATTAATATAAGCCACAGGCTTGCTCTCTTAAATGGAAGAAAATGCTGTTAAATGTGGAACTGCAAAAATGTAACAACAGTGCACTCTGCTGTAGGAAGGCTGATAAGTCAAGCATTGTGTAATTGCTTGATGTCAATACTCAGAGCCGAGATGTCTACATAAAGGAATTCTTCCTATTGTTTTGAGGCCAGAGTTAATGGCTAGAATGTACATGTATAATTTATTTTATTGTTCTGGCTTTCTGACCAGCTGCAAGATCAAAAGGGTTATTAACCTCTGAGTTTCTGTTAGCCAGGGAAAACCAGAAAATTGTTAAGAATGATGTGATGTGAAGCAGCACTGTGTTATCAATTTAAGGAGAGAGAATCAGAGAGCATTTTTGGCATTTGTCTTGAGAACATCCAACTCACCAGCACTGCCTATGCTCTATATGTAAGTTTATTTTAGAACTGCAATTTCTCTTAGATATAGCTAGGAAATAGGAAGATTATATTAGTATTTTTTTCTGTATTGATGTCAGAGCTTTTCTAATGTATTATTTTAAGCATTTTTCTGTGATCTCTGAACTCTTGACTAGCACTGTGTAGTAAGAAGTATTGTCTTGTGTTCTTATTATTTATTATTAAATGTTTTAAATCTCTCAACTGTGGCTGTTTTGTGTAGAGATCATTTAAGCTCTAGAGTACATTGCATGTATATAGTGATAGTGTCCAAGTCACTCCAATAAGCTTTGCTGTTCAGTCACACTTACCATTTGGATAATAATATTACACAGTAATAATTGGACACCCTTTGTTAAGGGCCTTTTTAGTATCTGATAGTGGGTGGTGGCAGCTGGTACAACAGTATAGCCTAGCAGAAAGGGGGCACAGCTGGAGAATCTCTGCCAGCCTTCCCCAGGCGTGTCTGTGTGTTTGTATATAACTCATATCTCAAAGTGTGTGTGTGTCAGCTGCCTGGGTAAGGACACGAAGCACTGGTTGGACAGAGAGGGTGCTGGAGGTTTTAGCTTACTCACTAGGCTGAGATCTGGACCCTATAGCTGTGCCAGTGGGGAGTCTTACTGGGGATCTGAATAGAAATGGAGAAACCAGCCCCAGACTGACTGTAATCTCTGTGTGCCCTTAACTGAAATTGTACTTTACTGTGTGTGTATTTGTTATCCTCCCCTATGCAGATGCCCCTCACTGGTGTTAGTTGTGAGGATTGAGGCTCCTTGAGTGCTGGGCCAGTGCACTGGTATCACATATTAATTGTTTGTCAGTGATGGGATATCTAGACCACATATTAACTGGTTGGCAAATACTAATTGGCTTGAAGTGGTGTGGGTAGTGTGAATTCCTGTAGCTTGTGTACGTGATCACTGAAGGTGTTTTTGTACTCTAAATCAGCCATGCAGTGAATACTCAGAGTTCAGATCACAATTGTTTTATTTCTTTTGTCAGCTTAGTTAGTCAGGGAGAGTAGGCAAGCATGTCAGCAGAGGAGTATGGAGAGCTGACAAGCAGCCAGTTGGCTGAGATGTGCCAGGCTAAAGGACTGGTGCAGGGAAACCTGACTAAGGCAGACATTATTGCAGCTTTGGTCACAGCTGCAGCAGAAAACATCAACCAGGAGGATGATCAGACTAGCCGTGGAGATGTACAACACTAAGAGAATGGACAGCTCAACCTTTGTGCAGAGAACATAAAAATCCATCTGGAGCAAAAGAAACTTGAGTTGGAGGCCAGGCATTTCAAAATGGAAGCTGTGGAAAAGAAGCAGCAGAGGCAGCATGAAAAGGAGATGCTGACTCTTCACCAGAGTCATGGAGGTAATGGGGAAAGGAGTAAGTGGACCCCAGAAGTACAAAAGGTCAGTAAATTTCTTCCGCAGTTTACAGAGGGGGATAATTTTAATAGTTTCATTCATATGTTTGAGAGGGTATGTAAACAGTATGATAATGACCAAAGGTTTTGGATACAGTTCCTGACCCCCTTACTCCATGGTAAAGTTGTAACATGTTCTCTAAAATTTCTCATCATGAATGTTTTGATTATACTGCTGTAAAGAAATGTTTGATAGAATTTTTTAAGCTAACACCTGAAACATACAGGAAAAAGTTTTGTGAGCATAGATGTAAGGCAGACAAAAGTGTGTGTGAATATGTTGCTGAACTGAGCACTTATTTTCATAGGTGAGTGAGTGGGCATCAGGTCACTACTTTTGAAGGGCTAGCAGACCTTTTGGTGAGGGAACAAGCCCTTTGCACTTTGCCTGAGGACATGAGGATCTGGTTAGCTGATAGACAATGTGCTACTTCAGAGGTGTTGGGGAAGAAAGGAGACCTATACCTAGCAAGCAGGGCATCACTGCACAGGAAAGGGACCCCCAGTACTGCTCATGGGTCTAAAGGAACCCATGGTGGGCAGCAAAGACTGTGCCAACAGAATCTGCCTGTAGCAGGGGAAGCCACTAGTCCAGGTACATGTCCAGGACCTAGAGTTAAATGTTTTGAATGCAACCAGTGGGGCCATGTGGCATACAGATGTCCATGGAGGCAAGGTGGGGAAAACAAGGTGAGGGAACCAGTAAATGGGAAAGACAAAATGCCAATAGTAGGTTATAGGGAAGGATTTGGATGGGGCAGTACCATGTGTTAATGCAGTTACACGCAGTCAAGCTTTGGAACAAGCATGTGGATCTGGTAGCCTTGGGGAGACCAAGACAGATCGCATACTTGCAGCCAGGACTGGTGAAGTGGTTACTTCAGGGAGTAAGTTACGCTGTAGCAGTGAGACTGAAGGCGAGTCACAGCTGCTTGTGAGTACTGATGTTCCCCTGGACAGAGTGACTGCAATGGTAGAGGTGAGTAGTAGTACCCAGGCTGACAGCGAGACACCACTGTCAGAGGATGCCAGACTTCCTGTGAAAGGGGAGCTGGGAAGGGTTACAAAGAGAGAGTTGAGACAGGCTCAGCTCTCAGACTCTCCATTGCAAGGCCTGAGGCAGGTAGCTAGTGAGGCACCTGATTCTCAAGAGAAGGAGGAATCTGTATACTGGGACAAAGGGTTACTGTATAGAGAGTGGACCCCTGAGGGAGGGCTAGAAGGTGAGAGTGTACAGCAGTTGGTAGTGCCTAGAGCCTAAAGTCTGGTGCTTCTGATCATAGCCCATGATATTCCCTTTGCAGGTCATATGGGCATAACACTTACAAAGAGGCGTATTATGCAGAACTTCTGTTGGCCTAGAATTCCAGAGATGTAACAGGGTACTGCAGCACCTGTGAGCAGTGCCAAAAGGTAGGAAAGGCAGGAGACAAGGTGAGAACTCCTTTGATGCCTTTGCCTGTGATTGAGGAGCCATTTCAGAGGGTAGCTATGTATATTGTGGGGCCTCTGTGTACCCCAAGTTCCACAGGGAAGAAGTATATCCTGGTGGTAGTAGATTATGCTACAAGATACCCTGAGGCAGTGGCTTTGTCCTCCATTGAGGCAGAAAAGGTAGCAAATGCTTTGTTAGAGATTTTCAGCAGGGTAGGTTTCCCAAATGAAATACTGACTGACAGAGGTGCCAATTTCATGTCAGACCTGCTGGCTTGTCTATGGAAGTCCTCTGGGGTGAAGTACATGAAGACCACCCCCTGCCATCCCCAAACTAATGGTCTTGTTGAGAGGTTAAACTCTACAATCAAGTCCATGCTACGGGCATTTGCAGACTAGTTTAAGAGGGAGTGGGATAAATATTTGCCCCATCTGTTGTTTGCTTACAGAGAGGTCCACCTGGAATCCACAGGTTTTTCACCCTTTGAATTGTATGGGCATAGGGTGAGGGGACCTCTAGATTTAATTCGAGATGAGTGGGAAGGTGAGTTTGACTCTCACAAGGAGTCTGTTGTGGCATATGTCCTAAACCTCAGGACAAGGCTCAGGGAACTCATGAGTTTGGCCCAGGAGAAACTGGCAGAAGCCCAACAACAGGAAAAGGTATGGTATGGCATGGCAGGAATGCTCGCGCTAGAGAGTATGCTGTAGCACAGCAGGTAATGGGTCTCATTCTTGTCAGACACAACAAGCTGCAAGCACCTTTGGAGGGACCCTACAAGGTGGTAAGAAAGGTAAGTGATGTTAACTATATGGTGGAACTGCTAGGCAGGAGGCAAAGGCACAAGTTGTATCACGTTAACATCGTGAAACCTTACCATGATAGGGAGGCCTTTGTGCTGATTATTTGCAGTGGATTGCAGGAGGAGTCTGAGGGAGATCTGGTGATTGATCTCCTGAGTGAGGGTCAGACTGACACCTCAGTGGAAAGGGTAGTAATGTCCTAGCAGCTATCTCCTACCCAAGTTCGAGAAATCCGAGCAGTGTTACAGGTGTTTGGGAACATGTTCACTGGGAAACCGGGGTGCATCCACCTTGTGCAGCACCAGGTGGATACAGGACCCCAAAGGCCTATTAGGCAGGCCCCTTATAGGGTGCCTGGGAGAGTCAAACAGACTTTGAGGGAGGAGATACAGGAAATGTTGGAACTAGAGGTAATTCAAGAGTCCAACAGTCTCTGGGCCTCTCCAGTGGTGCTGGTGCCAAAAAAGGATGGCAGCACCGGGTTCTGTGTGGACTACAGGAAATTAAATAGTAACACAGAGTCAGATGCTTACCCCATGCCTAGGACAGATAAGGCCCTAGAGCAGCTGGGTAGGGCTAAGTATCTTACAACCATTGCTCTTATCAAGGGTTACTGGCAGGTGCCCCTGACTCCCAGTGCTAGAGAGAGGTCAGCCTTTGTGACTCCTTTTGGCTTGTATGAGTTCACAAAGATTCCCTTTGGAATGAAAAAATCCCCAGCGACTTTCCTGAGGCTGGTAGATCATATCCTAGGAGGAGCAGGAGGGTTTGCCCTTGCTTACCTAGATGATACTGCCATCTACAGCCACTCTGGGAAGAGAACCTTCAGCATGTCAGAGAGGTGCCGGGCAGACTACAGAGGGTAGGGTTGACCATTAAGCCCACCAAATGTCAGGTGGGTATGGCAGTGGTCTCCTACCAGGGACATAGAGTGGGGAGTGGTAAGATCAGGCAAGAACCTGCCAAAGTACAAGCCATTCAGGCATGGCTTGCACCTGTTACCAAAAAGCAGGTGAGGGCATTATTAGGGACAGCAGGGTACAACAGAAAGTTCATCCCCAGTTATAGTACCATAGCTGCTCCTCTCACAGACCTGACAAGGAAGAACAGGCCAGATAATGTAGTGTGCACCACAGAATGTGAGCAGGCATTCCAGAAGCTTAAAGATGCTTTGAGAGGACCCACTGTGTTAGCCAGTCCAGATTACAGCAAAGAGTTTGTTGTGCAGGTGGACGCTTCAAACCTTGGGGTGGGGGCTGTACTTAGCCAGATTTCTTCAGAGGGAGAAGAGCACCCAGTGGTTTATTTCAGTCATAGGCTCCAACCCAGGGAGGAATGCTATGCAGCTGTAGAAAAGGAATGTCTAGCCATAGTGTGGGCACTGCAGAAACTTCAGCCTTATCTGTATGGAAGAAAATTCACAGTAGTGACAGAGCACAATCCCCTAACATGGTTACACAGAGCCAGCCAGCAAAATGTCAAGTTTCTAAGATGGAGCCTAGGGTTGCAAGCACATGATATGTCAGTGCAGCACCGCAGTAGGATTAGCAATGCCAACACAGATGGACTCTCAAGACAAGGAATGGGGTAAGGCATACTCGGATAGACCTAACCCTCTCAAGCAACGTTTCTCAAGGGTCACTTGAAAAACTAGCTTGAGTTCTCCAGGAGGGGAGATAAGTGAAGATGGGTGAAGGCTGCCAGCCTACCCAGATAGAATGTTGTAGATAATTCTGTCATTTGTAAATATTAATATAAGCCACAGGCTTGTTCTCTTAAATGGAAGAAAATGCTGTTAAATCTGGAACAGCAAAAATGCAACAACAGTGCACTCAAGTCAAGCATTGTATAATTTTTTGATGTCAAAATTGGAGCCGAGATGTCTAAATGAAGGGATTCTTCTTATTGTTTTGAGGCCAGAGTTAATGGCTAGAATTTACATGTATAATTTCTTTTATTTCTCTGACTTCCTGACCAGCTGCAAGATCAAAAGGGCTATTAACCTCTGAGTTTCTGTTAGCCTGGGAAAACCAGAAAATTGTTAGGAATGATGTAATGTGAAGCAGCACTGTGTTATCAATTTAAGGAGAGAGAATCAGAGAGCATTTTGGCATTTGTCTTGAGAGCATCCAACTCACCAATACTGCCTGTTCTCTATATGTAAGTTTATTTTAGAACTGTGATTTCTCTTAGATATAACTAGGAAATAGGAAGATTAGATTAGTCTTTTTTCTGTATTGATGTCAGAACTTTTCTACTGTATTATTTTAAGCATTTCTCTGTGATCTCTGAACTCTTGACTAGCACTGTGTATTAAGCAGTATTGTCTTGTGTTCTTATTATTTATTATTAAATGTTTTTAAACCTTTCAACTGTGGCTGTTTTGTGTAGAGATAATTTAAGCTCTAGAGTGCATTGCATGTATATAGTGATACTGTCCAAGTCACTCCAATAAGCTTCGCTGTTCAGTCACACTCACCATTTAGATAATAATATTGCACAGTAATAATTGGACACCCCTTGTTAAGGGCCTTTTTAGTAGATGATATTAGTGGGTGGTGGCAGCTGGTAGTACCGTATAGCCTGGCAGAAAGGGGGCACAGAGATCACAGTCAGTCTGGGGCTGGAGAATCTGTACCAGCCTTCCCCAGGAGTGTCTGTCTGTTTGTATATAACTCATATCTCAAAGTATGTGTATGTCAGCTACTTGGGCAGGGACACAAATCACTGGTTGGACAGAGAGGATGATTGAGGATTGAGTGCAGTCAGATGGATCAGCATCTCAAGCTCAAGGGCAACTTTGCACACCATCAGGAAAAGCAGTGGCAATAACAGCCTCTGCCTCTTGCAGATACCTATTTATAAATGTGGCAGCAACCCCTAAAATTATTTAGCAATTCCCTTAATCTGAACATGACCATATGGCTAAATTCAAATATGCTTCCCCATTATTGCTTGGCATTTATACGTTTCTGAATCACTCCACCATCTTTTTATGCCTCATTAGCATACATGGAAAGGCTCATTTTAATAATGTTGCTCATTATCATGTATCATGGCTGAACATGCAACTTTTCCTGCCTGTATCATGAAGTCTATTTTTCTGAATTGCACACAACCTGCACATGACTGCTCATTGCCCAGATTCACTAACCATGATGTGGCAAAGTTTTCTGAATCCCACCCATATATTTTAAATGATTCAGTATTAGAATATGTGATTCATGGGTTCTAGTTAATCAATAGTTGATCTTTGAGAAACACATTGAAGCAGTTTGTTTAAATGCAGATAAAATTGTGGGTAGTATGCCCTGACTGTTCAAAGCTAAAGAAGAACATTTAATAAAATGGAGCCTTGATGCGGCAGCTTTGCAGAAAGAGTCAGACTGACAATATAGAGCAGAATCAAAAAACATTTATAAAGAAAATTACGTAATTTAGCAACAAGAAGTACTATTATAGGTTAAAGCAGTTACATTTATTTTATTTATCATACAGGAGACTTTGAGATTAGAGTATGGTGCATAAGTACTACCAGGAACGTTTTCCTATTTGACAGGATAAGATTAAAGTGATCCATGGTTGAAAAGTATAGGGTAAAAAGGTCCTTCAGTAAATACAATATTGCTTGTAACTGCTTTTCTGAAAGAGTAGTGAGATCATTTATACATTAAGCTGCACACAGACAGAATAGTAAGTAAAGCATTCGGACAACTTAAACTGTGTTACAGAGTTGCCCATGTTCTCTATCATGTCGCTTGGCATTCACTAGCTAGGTATGTACTCATTGCCATATTGGGAAGTCATGCTGTTTTGCTCTTTTGCCTTATGCGACAAAAGCTGGTACTGAATAAACTAGCTCAAATGTAGGAAGCAGAGAAAATGTCTATACAAGCCTCCTCGAAAATTACAGTTTAGAAATACACTGATGGCCGGATGACATCTAATAGCAACGAAGCCTGCATTATAGAAAATTAGCTGCAAAGGTTTCCAGACCATAATGGAGCAGTATTTTAGTACATCTACTCACAACTGCATCCCAATGTGCACACATTTATATACACCCTGAATATATTTTGCACAACCATGTTAACCGATCAGATTGCTTGGACTTTGGAGCCTATTTCAAATGTGAGTAGTGTGTGTGTGTGTGTGTGTGTGTGTGTGTGTGTGTGTGTGTGTGTGTGTGTGTGTGTGTGTGTGTGTGCATGTGTCACACACACACACACACACACACACACACACACACACACACACACACACACACACACACACACACACACACACTAGCAATGTAGCCTGAAGCTGAAAGTAATTAGATGAGTATGAGTTTGACATATAAAGTGATCTTTACTTTTATTCCCATAACCTCCTGTAAATTGTAAAACAATGAGAAACTCATATAGTCTGTCTCTCTGTCTCCAGTCACATATACATTACCCAAGAAAGCATGTGTTGTTCAATAATGGCTGTTATCAGACTATCAAATAATAAGAAAAGAAAGAAAATAGATTTGGAAAAAAAGACAGACATCAGCTGAAGGCATGCATATGTGTATATGGCTAAATGGGATTCTAGCAATACTTCCATAGATAGCATTAGGAAAACTGGTATCATCTTCACTACTGTAACATCCCCCCATTTGTTAATTTGTTCTGCAACCCAGAACAAGAAATCACTCATGCAAATACCCTGAAAGAAACAAATAAAAGTTATCACATTGTTGCCTATCACTTCTGATATGTAGTAGGCATCAACTGCTCAGATTTTCTGTTTATTGCATTTGAAGATGTTGCTGAAATGTTGCAAAGCTGAATTTTCCAAAGCCACAGAGCAAGCATGATAATACTGACTCTTAGCAGCAGCATTGAACAGTTACAAGATACTTTCAGCATAACATTAGAAACTCTTTCAAGATACCAGCTATTAATTTCCAGTGATTATTATGGCAGTGATAACAACTACAATGTTCTTATTACAGCAGTGTCAGTGTCACAACAGGTAGCATACACACCTTTGGTGCAGAAGACTATGGGGTTCTAGTCCCACACCAGCATATGGACTCCTGATACTGCTGTACAGCATAAAGGGAGTGTTGCACTCCTGAGTGTGCTGTCCTTCACTTGCAATGTTGAGCTGAGGCTCCATCTGCTTGAGTTGGTTGTAGCTCAGGTGAATGTAAAATATCCTACAGGAGAAGTTCCCTGGTGCCCAGCCCAAATTTCTTCTAGTAGTATAAAGACCATTTCAGGTCTCCCTGAAAAAAAAGCTACTAACCTGGTTGACAAAGGATTAAATAAAATATATTTGGTCATTGCAAGTTGAAAGTAACTTCTATGAAAACATTTTTGTTCATTTTACAACTGTTTTTTTCAGTAATACACTGTCTTGATCTATGTTCATTTTGCTGGTGAAAAAGTTCACTAACCTCTGCTTTGCTCATTGAAAAATGCTTTTCATATGTTGGTGATATATAAACTGATTGATGCCAGTGTGTAGTTACTGAAAAGCATCCAGACTTTTGTTTTGCGTGTATAATAAGAAAGCCACTATGAATCAATGTTTATTAATTGAAACTAAAAGTTCTAAAACCTTAGCAGGTTACAAACTCAAAACTGTGACCCTCCCAAGGTCACAACAAGCAAAAAAAACTTTGTTTACAGGGAGCAAGCTCCAATGCATCCCCTGATGTGTAGGTAATCCCCCCCCCCCCCCCAGCTTTACTTCTACAAACTCTGAGATTATACAAACAGACTGAAGAGAAAAGGGAGAAAGAAGGAAAAAACATAGAACTCATATTCTCCTGGTTTTTTGAATACAGAACAATGCAAACAACAACACAATCTGCAAGCTAACCCATGTCAATGTACTGAAATATCAACAGCAGGAAACAGTCTTCCTGTTTTAATGTTCCAATACCTGACAAAACAGAACACATCAATGCAAAGGCTTCTCATTTTAACTCTTCTTTATGGATAAACTATGGGAGATTACACTACTGGTTTTATTTTTCAATTAGGTGCAATAAAAGTAAAAGGGGTCACAAGAGTTAATAAGCATTTGTGGACAAATAAAGTTAAAATGAGTTCATTTTATGCTTTTTTTCATTTTTCCCTTTAAATTGCCTGCCAGATAAATTATGAATGAGAAAATGAAACAACAGTCAAGACTAGATTTAATAGGATTATCCCTTTCAGAAGTTGTTAGATCCTGACACCCGTCTCCATGTTTTGTAAATTCACATTCTTATTTCTGTTATTCTGGGTAAATATAAACGAAGAGAGAGAGAGAGAGAGAGACCTGTATGAGCCACTCTAATTGGTGTTATAGATAACATATTTTCAGAAAAAAAATGTAACCTGCTTCAGATGTCTGTTGCCAGTCAGCAGGAAATGGCATGTAAGAATGTTAATATTACAACCAGACACACAACAAGAATATGATTTCAGGTTTTTCTGTGCCTATGGGATACCTGATGGGTTTGAGGGTTTCTCTATAGGAATAGCCAAGAGTCCATGCTGAATTTAGCAGAGTTGTCTTGGGTATCAGTCCAGAAGGATATGAAGAGCTAATGAGGATGCTGTAACAAGACACAGCAGGAAATCTGTAGTCAGAGCAGAAACAACAGATAGGCAAAGGAGTATTAGATATAAAAGTGAGCTATTCCCAGTGATTCTCTTTAATTTTTGCAGTGTCAAATAAAATGCAACTATGCCATCTGCTGGAAAAGTTGTGCCAGATATGAGAAAAAGCTTTGGAGCAGACAAAAAAATGCAATTGTCCTTCGTTGAGAAAAAAACCCTTACAACATCGAGAGAAGGTGCTGAAGATAAAAATCATTCCATATATTCCATTTTTACAATAATCTCGTTGGGAATTGTTACCAAGTTTTTTCCACCATTATTAATTTTTACTGTGCATTTTTGTAAATACAGAAGGAAGCTGAGATGCAAGTGATGTCTGATAATGTAACACTAATAACTATGGGAAAAATTCCTATTCTATACCAAGTATTGTAGGGAGTGATTATCATTCTTCTATTTATATAGCAATGATATGAGAGTTCATCTATAAAAGTATATTTATAGGCAGTTGATAGTATAACTTACCTGTAAGTACTCCCAGCGATGCTGTGGAGATGAAGTAATAGAAAGAAACTTTTAAAGTCTCAGTAGAAGTTCTTTAAAATATCTATAAAGGATGCAGGGTTAACTGTGTGTGGAGCTCCAAACCATCTGTACTCCCTGAAGCAAAACTGCACTTCACTACACAACATTATACTTCTACACAGCTCTGCATTCCTCTACATTACATTATTACACTGTGTTGTATGGTATTAGACTACTCTAAACTGTACTATGTTACTCTGTGCTACACATCAGTACTGCACACTGCACTGCATGATAATTCTACACTACTTTGCATTCCTCTGCATTACGTTTCACTGTATTGAATAACACTAGACTACTGTACACTGCACTATTCACTTATTCAGAGCTTCTCCTGTACCTGGCTTAGACACCTGTGACTAAAAAACCTTGAATTGTATCTAAAACCATCTGTGGACAAAGCTGATATAAGTATTTTTTTTGCACTTGCTCAAACTATCTCAGTGCTATTAAACAGTTCTGTGTTGCATTTATTGATTTGGTTGAACTGTTCACTGTTTTACAGCCTGCACTTTTTAAAGAAATGTCATCTGTTTGTTGCTATACTGCTCTTAGTTCATTTTAACAGTATTTTGATACTTCCTAACCTCCTCTGATACTGAAAAAGTTGTTCTGAGTTTGTCAAAGCTCTCCTGAGTTTGCCAAAAATTTCCTAAGTTTTGCAAAGTTTTTTTATGTACTTGTAAAAGTTTTTATATGTTATAGCACATTTTTCTGTATTTTGGAACATTTCTCAGGGTTTGTGAACTTATTTCCAAAGAATTCTTGGTATTGCAGGAGTTCTGCTTTTGTTGTAAAGCATGTGTTACTGCAAGCTCAAAATCAGTTTGTTTTATATTAAGAGGGTTTTATTCTGCAATTTGCTGGGGGCAGATTCAACCCATCTGAGATGGGAACTGCTGATAGAAGGCTTATTGTGTGTTTATCTGATTGGCCTGAGGGCTTAACTGTGTAAAAGACTTTCATCCTGCTGGTATAAAAGCTGATGCACAAAAGTGCCTTGTATATTAACAAATCTCTCCATAGAAAATGCTGTCCATAGTCTCCCACTGTTCATAGCTGTTCAAAGAGCTGCCAGGTTGTGCAGTGGGCAAGATCACTGCAGGTCATCTTACAGTATACTACTAAACACTCTTACTTAGACCTTTAAGTGGCTCTCCCCTACTCCCTCCCATCTACTAAGGATCTGGTATAATGGATAGGCACTAATCTGTCATCTCTGTTTCTGCCTTGGTGGATATGGGCATCCTGAAGCAGTGCAGTAACTACCTCATGTACACTGATAATCATTTAATTTTTGAACAAACAAACTCAGTGTGTGAGAGATGTAGATACACAATGTCATTGGAGGAAAAGCTCTCACATGCACACATGAAAAATCCAAACCAGGTTGTCAGCATTATACCCAAAAGACTCACTACCAACACTAAGGAATAACTGCATAGACCCACATATGCAGAGGTACTCACATGTAATCTACCCAAACCTCCAAGACCTCAAAAAACATCTCTCAGTGGCCCTACGCACACTCAAAAAAGACAGCACCTCACAAAACACATAACTGTGAAAATCATAGTAGCCATGCTTTCAAGTCCATAAGGCAACAAATCACACAGCCAAACATTCTACTTATTGGGGATTCCTTTGTAAGACATACTGATGCCCCCCCTTATCAGGTTAAACAAGAAGCCATGATCTGCCAGATCACACATGCACTTAGGTCTTACAAGTACCAGTATGACACAGTCATAGTCCTTGTGGGTGTAAATGACCTAAGACGTACCTCTCTGGACTATATGAAGAGACATGATGGCGCTCTCTGAATATGTGTCCCAAATGGGTATGAATCTAGCCTTGTATAGCATCCTACCTTTACCAGTGATGATGCCACAGTACCAGCAAAAAATGATTGACATCAGCAATTGGCTTAGTTTCTGGTGTCACAACAATGGGATCCAAAATCTGTCAGCCTGGAGAAACATGACTGACAAACTATGATGCTTTGCCAAAGATGGTTTGCACTTATAAACACTTGGCTTCTAGAGACTGGCAAACAATTTATATATCCACATAGTGCCTTTTTTAGGCTGTAGCAAGTTGTCAAACCCTTCAACATAACAAAAATCACTCATGACTACCTAAAGGTACTTCTGCTCAGCTCTAGGAGTTTAAATAAACTGTACTCCCTGAAAGCACTCCTCACCCTGGAAAATGCAGAGGAGATTTCAGGTTTTTCTGTGCCTATGGGATACCTGATGGGTTTGAGGGTTTCTCTATAGGAATAGCCAAGAGTCCATGCTGAATTTAGCAGAGTTGTCTTGGGTATCAGTCCAGAAGGATATGAAGAGCTAATGAGGATGCTGTAACAAGACACAGCAGGAAATCTGTAGTCAGAGCAGAAACAACAGATAGGCAAAGGAGTATTAGATATAAAAGTGAGCTATTCCCAGTGATTCTCTTTAATTTTTGCAGTGTCAAATAAAATGCAACTATGCCATCTGCTGGAAAAGTTGTGCCAGATATGAGAAAAAGCTTTGGAGCAGACAAAAAAATGCAATTGTCCTTCGTTGAGAAAAAAACCCTTACAACATCGAGAGAAGGTGCTGAAGATAAAAATCATTCCATATATTCCATTTTTACAATAATCTCGTTGGGAATTGTTACCAAGTTTTTTCCACCATTATTAATTTTTACTGTGCATTTTTGTAAATACAGAAGGAAGCTGAGATGCAAGTGATGTCTGATAATGTAACACTAATAACTATGGGAAAAATTCCTATTCTATACCAAGTATTGTAGGGAGTGATTATCATTCTTCTATTTATATAGCAATGATATGAGAGTTCATCTATAAAAGTATATTTATAGGCAGTTGATAGTATAACTTACCTGTAAGTACTCCCAGCGATGCTGTGGAGATGAAGTAATAGAAAGAAACTTTTTAAAGTCTCAGTAGAAGTTCTTTAAAATATCTATAAAGGATGCAGGGTTAACTGTGTGTGGAGCTCCAAACCATCTGTACTCCCTGAAGCAAAACTGCACTTCACTACACAACATTATACTTCTACACAGCTCTGCATTCCTCTACATTACATTATTACACTGTGTTGTATGGTATTAGACTACTCTAAACTGTACTATGTTACTCTGTGCTACACATCAGTACTGCACACTGCACTGCATGATAATTCTACACTACTTTGCATTCCTCTGCATTACGTTTCACTGTATTGAATAACACTAGACTACTGTACACTGCACTATTCACTTATTCAGAGCTTCTCCTGTACCTGGCTTAGACACCTGTGACTAAAAAACCTTGAATTGTATCTAAAACCATCTGTGGACAAAGCTGATATAAGTATTTTTTTTGCACTTGCTCAAACTATCTCAGTGCTATTAAACAGTTCTGTGTTGCATTTATTGATTTGGTTGAACTGTTCACTGTTTTACAGCCTGCACTTTTTAAAGAAATGTCATCTGTTTGTTGCTATACTGCTCTTAGTTCATTTTAACAGTATTTTGATACTTCCTAACCTCCTCTGATACTGAAAAAGTTGTTCTGAGTTTGTCAAAGCTCTCCTGAGTTTGCCAAAAATTTCCTAAGTTTTGCAAAGTTTTTTTATGTACTTGTAAAAGTTTTTATATGTTATAGCACATTTTTCTGTATTTTGGAACATTTCTCAGGGTTTGTGAACTTATTTCCAAAGAATTCTTGGTATTGCAGGAGTTCTGCTTTTTGTTGTAAAGCATGTGTTACTGCAAGCTCAAAATCAGTTTGTTTTATATTAAGAGGGTTTTATTCTGCAATTTGCTGGGGGCAGATTCAACCCATCTGAGATGGGAACTGCTGATAGAAGGCTTATTGTGTGTTTATCTGATTGGCCTGAGGGCTTAACTGTGTAAAAGACTTTCATCCTGCTGGTATAAAAGCTGATGCACAAAAGTGCCTTGTATATTAACAAATCTCTCCATAGAAAATGCTGTCCATAGTCTCCCACTGTTCATAGCTGTTCAAAGAGCTGCCAGGTTGTGCAGTGGGCAAGATCACTGCAGGTCATCTTACAGTATACTACTAAACACTCTTACTTAGACCTTTAAGTGGCTCTCCCCTACTCCCTCCCATCTACTAAGGATCTGGTATAATGGATAGGCACTAATCTGTCATCTCTGTTTCTGCCTTGGTGGATATGGGCATCCTGAAGCAGTGCAGTAACTACCTCATGTACACTGATAATCATTTAATTTTTGAACAAACAAACTCAGTGTGTGAGAGATGTAGATACACAATGTCATTGGAGGAAAAGCTCTCACATGCACACATGAAAAATCCAAACCAGGTTGTCAGCATTATACCCAAAAGACTCACTACCAACACTAAGGAATAACTGCATAGACCCACATATGCAGAGGTACTCACATGTAATCTACCCAAACCTCCAAGACCTCAAAAAACATCTCTCAGTGGCCCTCACACACTCAAAAAAGACAGCACCTCACAAAACACATAACTGTGAAAATCATAGTAGCCATGCTTTCAAGTCCATAAGGCAACAAATCACACAGCCAAACATTCTACTTATTGGGGATTCCTTTGTAAGACATACTGATGCCCCCCCTTATCAGGTTAAACAAGAAGCCATGATCTGCCAGATCACACATGCACTTAGGTCTTACAAGTACCAGTATGACACAGTCATAGTCCTTGTGGGTGTAAATGACCTAAGACGTACCTCTCTGGACTATATGAAGAGACATGATGGCGCTCTCTGAATATGTGTCCCAAATGGGTATGAATCTAGCCTTGTATAGCATCCTACCTTTACCAGTGATGATGCCACAGTACCAGCAAAAAATGATTGACATCAGCAATTGGCTTAGTTTCTGGTGTCACAACAATGGGATCCAAAATCTGTCAGCCTGGAGAAACATGACTGACAAACTATGATGCTTTGCCAAAGATGGTTTGCACTTATAAACACTTGGCTTCTAGAGACTGGCAAACAATTTATATATCCACATAGTGCCTTTTTTAGGCTGTAGCAAGTTGTCAAACCCTTCAACATAACAAAAATCACTCATGACTACCTAAAGGTACTTCTGCTCAGCTCTAGGAGTTTAAATAAACTGTACTCCCTGAAAGCACTCCTCACCCTGGAAAATGCAGACATATGTGCAGTCATGGAAACATTATTCAGAACCATGGAAAGCAGCCTGGTTATCAAAGGCTACAATGCATTCCATACAATTCGATCCCCCTCAGCTCAGGATAAAACAAAGGGAGGAGGTGTCTCAGTGCTCATAAAGGACAACTACACTGCTAGACTGGTCCAACAACATGACTCACTTGAGCTGCTCCATGCCCAACTAACCATAGGTGCAACCCCCTATCATATCCTTGCTAGCTACAGATCCCCTAACACGAGTCTGAAAAACCACACCACCTACCAAAATCTACTGGAATCTCTTAACATTCAGCCTAACATCTTACTTATAGGTGACTTTAACTACCCCTCCATATACTGTGAGACTTATACAACCCATAATTCACTTGCTCAGAGGGTTTTGGACTTTGTCTATACAATCACCCTGGAGCAACTAGTTAGCTACCCATCTAGAGGTACAAATACCCTATACTTAGTACACATGAGCATGGCAGGATGCTGCTCCCTCCCATGCAGTAACTCCTCCCTGGTAAGATCTGATCACAAAATGATTTTCTTTAGTATTAAAACTAACCTAGAACCCCCATCAAACTCCAAACCTATTAAGAACTTTGCTAAGACTAACTACCTTAAACTAAGTGACAGCTTATTAAACTTCCAAGCCCTTCTGAACATAGATGACACAGAGGCTTGCTCTGAGCTGTACACAAAAGCACTATACAACCACATTGATAGTTGCATAGACGAAACAACACCTGCCTGAGTCAAACCTATGACTATTGGCAAAAATAAACCACCCTGGTGGACCCCTAGCATAAATAGGCTAGTCAACAAAAGGAAAATAATCCTCTCCAAAGTTAAGAAGGAACAGACAAAACAGTGCAAAAAGACACTCACCATTCTAAACAAAAAACAGAGAGTTGGTCAAATCTTCCAAAGCAAATTATGAGGCAAAGATAGCCTCCCAGGTGAAAGATAACCATAACACTTTTTTTTAATTATGTTCGTAACCTCAGGGGAAATGCTCCGCAATGTGCTGAGTTAATCATGAATGGCAACACTTAACACCCAGCCTGAAACTATAGCAAACCTGTTGGTCAACAAGTACAGCTCAAACCCCCCCCCCCCTCACCTCCTACCACACTCAAAGAAATACCTGCATCCACTCCCCCTACATTATGAGGGAACAGGTCCTTGCCGCACTCACTAAAACAAAAACACAACCTCTGTGCATCCCAACAACATGCCAAGATGCTTCTTAAATAGCTTAAAATAGAATCTATCAAAGCCACTAGAAACCCTCTATAACCACACCCTCCAGATGAGCTTTGTCCCAGAGGAATGGAGGACTGCAACAGTCAGCCGTCTGCACAAGGAGTCCCATCAGCTGACCCAGGGAACTACAGACCCATAAGCTTGACCAGTCTTATTTGCAAGGTCATCTAGAAAATTATCATGGACCTGATCAATAACGAAGTAGGAAATCTCCAAACATTGGACCAGACCCAATTTGGCTTTGCCAAAGGGAGGTCTTCCCTGTTCAATCTGAAGGACTTCTTTGAGAAAGTCACTGGGGCCTTGGATGAAAGTAAAATGGTACACACAATTTATATAGACCTTACCAAAGCTTTCAACACAATGCCTCACTCAGGGTTCATAGATAAACTTACTGAGTTAGACATAAACCCCTACATCATCAGATGGATAGCAAACTGGCTCACTGACAGGACACATGTTGTCTGGATAGGTGAATCCACTTCTGATAAGAAACCTATTACTAGTGGTTTCCCACAGAGCTCAGTGTTGGGGACACTCATGTTTGGTATACATTTCTCTGAAGTGAAGGATAGTGTTGGGGGCCTCTGGATCACTTAGTCTGCCAATGACTGTAAGCTGAGAGCAATCATTGAATCTCTCAAATGTCAACATCCTACAAACAGGCCTAAAAATGACAAACGACTGTTGCCAAAACCATGGTCTCATGCTAAATGCTAAAAAATGTGTAATCATACCCTTCGGTAAATCAAATATCCCTGCAAATTATAACATTGATACCGCACTCCTAAAAGTAGACCAAGTCATGAGGGACCTAGGAACACAGATAGTAACCTAAACATTAACCACCAGGTAGCTACAGTAGTGAGGAAATCCTTTTGTGTGGCTCAACTTATAAGTAAAGGCATGGCATCAAGATCAAAGGAAGCCATAGTGCCATTGTAATTGGCCTTTCTCAGGCCCATAATGGAGTACAATGTTCCATTCTGCATGTACCTAACCAGACACTTACACAAATTAGAGAGGCCCCAGAGGTTTCTCACTAAAAGAATGCAAAGAGTAAGACACATGTCTTATGCAGACCAACTAAAGACCCTAACCCTTTACTCCATCTCATATCGTTTATGGAGAGGTGACTTATGCCTGACCTACAAGGCATTCTCTGATCCAACCCTGATGAACATGTTACATATTCGCAAGAGAAATTATACGAGGGTAAAGCGTTCCATGAATCTGAACCATATCTGTGACTCTAACAGAACTTGCTGGAGGGACAGATTCATATCCCAAAGGCTACCTCATCTATGGAATAAATTTCCCATCTTCATAAAACAAAGTCCATCCCTCACTCCATTAAAAAACAATTTAGATAAATGGATGAGGAACCATAAATTCACTCCTGGGTTACTGCTCACATCCATTATGGACAGAGGCAGTCGCTTAAATGACTCAAGGCTCCAGCACCCAAAGACCCACTACCTAATTCTACCCCATCCCACATCTGGAGAATTAAGATATAATATTGTCATATCCTGGATATTATTGGCTAGGTTTGTAAAGGCTCTTGTGCATTAACATAGTAAGCACCTATGAATTGTGATACTGTTTGCTACACTGTACTACATATCATTACTGTGTACTGCACTACATTATACTTCTACACAAATCTGCATTCCTCAACATTACATAATTACACTGTGTTGTACAGTACTGCACTACCCTACACTGTACTTTGGTACTGTAGGCTACATTATGCTATATAACATTAATGTACACTGCACTACTAGCCAAACTGGAGGCTAAGCTCTCTCAACTCAGTACTGGCATAACCAGTCAGGAGGAGAAGGAAATCATACTCACTACAATTCCAGTCTCACATAGACCTACCACGACAGCAAACCAAACACATAATCACACAAAAACATACTCGGAGGCTCTAAATAAAGATCTGCCGAAGCAGCAGAGACCTCCAAAGCAGACACCCAAGCAGCCGCTACCCCAAAACAAAACACGTGCAACACATATCTCACAAAGCCAGTGTGCCAAACAGTCACAGCCCTTAAGACTAAACAACACACCTGATACACTTGTAATAGGTGACTCTATTGTCAGGCACACTGACGTCCCGCTCACCAGGCTGAACAAGGAGAGGGTCACGGTGAGCAGCCTGTCGGGTGCTAGGATCCGCCACATAACACAAGCACTCAGGTCACTCCAAGACAAGTACAAATATGACTCAGTCATTGTCCATGCTGGTGTGAATGACCTGAGACGTACCTCCCTGGACTACATGAAAAGAGACATAAAGGAGCTCTCTGAGCATGTAGCCTAGGCCGGTATGACCCTGACCTTGAGTAGCATCTTACCCTCACCAAGAATGATGCCACAATATGAAGACAAGATGATCAATTTCAACAATTGGCTTAAGTACTGGTGTCATTCAAAGGGGATCCAATGCCTGTCAGCGTGGGATGATATGCTCGACAAGCCACGATGCTTCGCTAGGGACGGCTTGCACCTGTCACCCCTGGGCTTTCGGATATTGGCAAAGGCTCTTGCTAACCCCATAGTGCCTTTTTTAGGCAAGGCTCAAAAGACAAACCCGCCTCCATAGGTATCACAAGGGATAAGAAACTAAGAGTAATGCTACTCAACGCCAGAAGTCTAAACCTCAAGATGCACGCACTCGAAACTCTCCTTAGCATGGAGAACATCAATATCTGTGCAGTAACAGAAACCTGATTCAAGGCTCCCGAGAGCACCCCAGCACTACCAGGTTATACCTCATACCATGCTTTACGGCCCAAAAACTTGGACCGAACCACAAAAGGAGGGGGAGTATCGATATTCATCAAAGATACCCACACCTCCAGGTTGGTGGCAAAGCACGAAGCATCAGAGACTATCCATGTGCAACTAACAGTGGGTAAAACTGCCTTCCAGTTTATAGCCTGCTACAGACCACCCTCCCAAACCCAGGAACCCCACTCGGCCTTCCTGAGAACACTGGAAAATATGAAGATCTCTCCAAACACCATTATATTGGGTGACTTCAACTACCCAAACATAGACTGGGAGCATTACTCTAGCTCCAGCACCCTAGTCCAAAGGTTCCTAGAATTTATAAACTCAAATGCTATGGAACAACTTGTTACCACTCCCACAAGAGGGGAAAACATACTGGATCTGATCATCACCAACATGGGGACTCTATGCTCCAGACCAGAAGTGTATCCCTCACTGGTAAGATCAGACCATAAACTAATCTCACTGGATATTCACATCCCGACCCCACCCCCTGCCCAGAAAACCACAGTGAAAAACTTCTCTAAAGCAAATTTTACACTCCTCAAAACTGAGGTGGAATCCTTCATAGCCCCCGGGCCTGTGGAAAATACAGCCCAGACCGCAGAATCCTTTATAAACGCATTCTATGAACACCTTCAGGAATGCATGGATCATGCGATCCCAAATAAAACCAAGACCCAATCCTCCAAAGGCAGATGTCCTGTCTGGTGGACCCCAGCCATAAACAAACTATACAATAGAAGGAGGAAGCTACTAAATGATAAAGCAAAATCCCAAAAAGGGAAGGCATCACTGATCAGTATTAGCAAAAACTACGGGCACACATAAAATTGTCTAAGGCCAGCTTGAGAGAAAAATTGCACAGGACACTAAGGATAATCACAAGGCTTTCTTTAGTTATGTTAGGAACCTGGGTGGTAATTCCCAGATATGCTCAGAATTAGTCCAAAATGACAAAAAATACACCGAACCCACAGACATTGCCAACATCCTAGCTGACAGGTTCAGCGCAAACTTCTCCCCCCCCCCCCCCCAAAGGGCAAACATCTATCCCAGCCGAGTGCTGCCCCCCTGGCATCTCAGATGCTCAGGTAAGAGGCGCCCTCTCCAAAGCAAAAACACAGCATCAATGGGACCAGATGGTGTCCCGGACTGCGTCCTACATGAACTCAAAGAAGAGCTAAACCCAAACATAAAACTACTGTTCAATCTCAGCCTTACTACAGGATATGTGCCCAAAGAGTGGCGTGCAGCAACAGTGGTCCCTCTCCATAAAGGTGGTGCCTCAACGGATCCTGGAAACTATCGCCCCATAAGCCTGACTAGCTTGGTCTGCAAAGCTATGGAAAGGATCATCATGGACCTCATAAATAAAGATATTGGGGACCTACAAACACTGGATCCTACCCAGTTCGGCTTTGTTAAGGGCAGATCCTGCCTCTTAAACCTGGTTGATTTCTTTGAAACAGTCACCAAGGCCATTGACGAGGGGAAGGTGGTCCACACAGCCTACCTGGACCTCATAAAAGCCTTCGATACAATACCCCACTCGGGCATTATAGATAAGCTCACCAGCTTAAATATAAACCCCTATGTCACTAGATGGATTGCAAACTGGCTCAAGGACAGAACCCACATGGTTAGAATTGCTGGAGCCATGTCAGACTCCAAACCAGTTACAAGTGGTGTCCCACAAGGCTCAGTCCTGGGACCTCTCTTGTTCGGTATATATTTCTCGGAGGTACAGGCCAACATGGAAGGACTGTGGCTGACCAAGTTCGCAGATGACTGCAAACTGGGTGCCATAATCGACTCTCCAGCCGACACAAGCATCCTCCAAAAGGGCCTCATAGAAACAGACAACTGGTGCCAGTGCCATGGCCTCAAGCTAAATGCCAAAAGTGTATAGTCATCCCTTTGGCAAAAACAAAGTGCCCACAAATTACCACATAGGTGGAAATCCATTAAGTACAGAAGAAGTAATTAGGGACCTGGGGACCCAAGTTGATAGCAATCTCTCATTTGACAACCACATGGCCAAAGTGGTTAGAAAAACATTTTATATAGCCCACCTAATCATGAAGGGATTCACATCTAGATCAGGGAGGTCATCGTGCCTCTTTACTCATCCCTCATCAGGCCCATAATTGAGTACAATGCCCCTTTGGGATGTACCTTACCAGACACCTGCAGCAACTGGAAAGACTCCAAAAGTACCTCACCAAGAGGATCAAAGGGCTCAAACAGATGCCATATGCTGCCCAGTTAAAGAAACTCCAGCTCTACTCAGTGGCATACCGCCTGTTCAGAGGCGATCTGTGCCTGACGTATAAAGCCATGTCCAACCCGGAATTAATGGACATGCTGCACCTCAGAAAATCCAAATCCCATCGAGCTACGTGCTCGAGAGACTTGAACCTCAGCACTGAAATAAATAGGACATGCTGGAGGACAGATTCATAACCCAGAGGCTCCCTTCACTCTGGAATAAAATCCCAGTCCAGGTTAGGCAGAGTCCCTCATTGACTCTCTTCAAGAGGAATCTTGATGAGTGGATGGGAGATCGTAGGTTTACCCCGGGTATCACTTCTGTGTCACTGTTAGATAGAGGCACAGTATACTAACCTCGAAAAAGGGCATAGCAAAATAAATTTAAAATGGGTGGCGAAAGCCAAACACATTCTGGCTAGGCTTATAAATGCCCTAGGGCAGATAGCCTAGTATGAACCTATGAACCTATGAACTACATTATACTTCTACACTAATCTGTATTCCTATGCATTACATTATATTGTGTTGTACAATACTATACTACTCTACACTGTATTATGTTACTGTACACTATATTATGCCACATAGTATTACTCTGCACTCCACTACATTATACTTCTACTCAAATTCACATTCCTCAAAATTACATTATTACACTGTGTTGTACAGTACTGCACTACTCTACACTGTATTTTGGTACTGTATGCTACACTATGCTACATAACATTGATGTGCACTGCAATATATTATACTTCTACACTAATCTGTATTCCTGTGCATTACATTATATTGTGTTGTACAGTGCTACACTGCTCTATACTGTACTATGCTACTGTATGCTACATTATGCTACATAGTATTGCTCTGCACTCCACTACATTTTGCTTCTACATAAATCTGCATTCCTCAACATTCCATTATACTGTGTTGTACAGTGCTACAGCTCTCTACACTGCACTATATTACTATATGCTGCACATCACTACTTCACACTGCACTGCAATATACTTCTACAGCATTTTGCATTCCTCTACATTACATTCCACTCTGTTGTATAGCTCTGCACTACTGAACACTGTACTATGATGCTGTATGCTACACTGTGCTATATATCATTATTGTGTACTTCACTACATTATACTTCTATACTACTCTGCATTCCTCTACATTACATTGCATTGAACTGTGTAGTACAGTAGTACACTACTCTACACTATGCTACTGTATGCTACACTGTGCTACTTAACATTAATGTGCACTGCAGCACATTATACTTCTACACTAGTCTGTATTCCTATACATTACATTACACTATGTTGTACACCACTACACTATGGTACTGTATGTAACACTATGATGTGCATCATTTTACTGTATACTGCACTGTATTATATTTCTTCATTACTCTGCATTCCTTTAAATTATATTACACTGTGTTGTACAGTACTATGTTACTCTACACTGCACTACGCTACTGTATGCTATATTATGTTACACATTACTGTACACTGCACTATATTACACTTCTCCACAATGTTGCAGTCTTCCACATTACATAGGTTCATAGGTAGGTACTAGGCTATCGGCCCAAGGGCCTACATAAGCCTAGCCAGCAAGGTTCCATAGCTTACGCCACCCAAGAAAGTTATTTTCCTGTGCCACTGTCCAGCAGAGACACAGAAGTGATCCTTGGGGTGTATTTCCTATTTCCCATCCACTCATCAAGATTTTTCTTGAAGAGTGCTAATGAAGAACTTTGCTTGACATAGATGGGTAGCTCATTCCAGAGTATAGGAAGTCTCTGGGACAGGAATCTATCCCTCCAGTGTGTCCTGTTTATTGTGGTGACAAGGTTTAGGTCCCTAGAGCATGTAGTTCAGAGGGATTGGGATTTCTTTAGGTGTAGCATGTCCAACAGCTCTGGGTTTGACATAGCTTTATATGTTAGACAGAAATCACCTCGGAGTAGGCAATATGCTACGTAGTAAAGCTGGAGTTTTTGAGGCAGTCAGTGTAGGGCATTTGTTTGAGGCCAGTAATCCTCTTTGTGAGGTACTTCTGTGGCCTTTCCACCTGCTGCAGATGTCTTGTGAGGTACATTCCAAAAGGGGCGTTGTACTCTATAATGGGTCTAATGAGTGATGAGTAGAGGGGAACAAACAGTGACCTCTTTTTTCCTGGATGAGAACCCTTTTATGATGAGGTGTGCCATGTAGAAGGACTTCCTGACTACTGTGGTGATGTGACTATCAAAGGAGAGACTACTGTCCACCTGGGTCCCAAGGTCTCTTATCACGCATTCGGTGTTAAGTAGATTACTGCCTATGTGGTAGTTCATGGGTACAGAGTTTTTACCAAAGGGGATGACACTGCACTTTTTGGCATTGAGCTTGAGGCCATGGCTCTGACATCAGGCATCTGTCTCAGTGAGGCCCTTCTGTAGGATGTCCACATCATTTGGGGACTTGACTATGGCTCCTAGTTTGCAGTCATCTGTGAACTTCACTAGCCAGAGGTCGTCTGTGTTATCCTTTACTTCAGAGAAGTAGATACCAAACAGGAGAAGTCCCAGGACGGAACCCCGTGGTACTCCACTTGTCACTGCTTTGAGGTCAGATTTGGAGTCTGCAACTTTTACAGTGTGGATTCTGTCAGAGAGCCAGTTGGCAACCCATCTTGTGATGTAGGGATTTATACCTAGTTTAGTGAGTTTAGCTATAATTCCAGAATGGGGGATGGTGTCGAAAGCCTTGGCGAGTTCATTCTGAAGTTCATGTAAAATGCAGCCTGGGATGTTGTCCAGTCCCATGGATGCTGTGTTTTTGGCTTTAGAGAGTGCAGCTTTTACCTGCATAGTTGTGATTACAGGGACTCTGCATTCTTCCTGTATAGATATGGGCCCTTTAGGGGGTGAGAGGGGGATAAAGTTAGCACGGAACCAATCTGCCAGGATGTTGGCAATATCAGTTGGTTCTGTAATTTTCATGCCTTTGTGCTGTAACTCAGAGCAGATTTGGATGTTGCCATCTAGATTCTTGACATAGCTATAGAATGCTTTGTGGTTGTCCTTGGATTTAGTGGCAATTTTGTTTTCATAGCTAGCTTTGGAGGATCTTATAAGGGATCTCAGCTTCTTACTGAGGCTGACCAGGGAGCTCCTCCACTCATGGGATTTTACTCTCTTTTGCAACAGTTTCTTCCTACTGTTGTACAGTTTGTTTATGGCAGTTGACCACCAGATTGGCTTCCTTTTTTTGGAGGATAGCGTCTTGGTTCTGTTTGGGATAGCATGATTCATGCACTCGTGTAAGTGCTTATAGAGTGCATTTGTGTAGGATTCAGCAGTTGTAACTGTATTGTCCATCTGCATGGGTGTCATGAAGTTCACCACTTCTATGTTAAGAAGCATGAAGTTGACTTTGACTTTGGAGACATTTTTTACTGTAGTTTCCTTAATGGGGGGTGGGGGCGGGATGTGGATATCAGGGGTGATAAGCTTATGGTTGGATTGGACCAACGAGGAGTTGACTTCAAGTGTGGAACACTGGTCACTCATGTTGGTAATGACTAGGTCTAGGATATTGTTGCCCCTGGCGGGGGTGTGGATAAGTTGATCTAGGGCATTGGAGTTTATGAATTCCAGAAAGCGTTGAACTAAGGAGTTTGGTACACGAGTAGATTTCCCAGTTAATGGTGGGGTAGTTGAAGTCACCCATTATTAGGGTGTTTGGTTGAACCCTAATATTTTCCAGTAAATCAAGAAAAGAGGAGTGGGAATCCTGGGGCATGGTGGGGGATCTGTAGCAAGCTACAATTTGGATTGTAGTTTTGCCCAGAGTTAGTTGCACTTGGATAACCTCAGATGCATTATTCTGCACAACTAGCCTGGAGGTGTGGATATCCTTAATGAATATGGACACACCTCCGCCTTTGGTGTTTTGGTCCAGGTTACATGGCCAAAAAGTGTGGTATGAGTTATAGCCTGGTAGTGAAGGGGTGATCTCTGGAGCCTTGAACCAGGTCTCAGTCACTGCACAGATATCGATGTTCTCCATTTCAAGGAGTGCCTCGAGTGAGTGCATTTTGAGATTTAGACTTCTAGCATTGAGTAGCATTACCCTCAGTTTTTGCTTGCCTGTTCCTGTTAAGGTGCTGAATTTGTCATTTGAACCTTGCCTAAAAAAGGCACTATAGGGGCAGCAAGAGCTTTAGCCAGTATCCGGAATCCCAGGGGCGATAGGTGCAGACCATCTGTAGCAAAGCATCGTGGTCTTTCGACCATGTCATCCCAAGAAGACAGATACTGGATCCCCTTAGAATGACACCAGAAGCTTAGCCAATTGTTGAAGTCAATCATTTTGTCCTTGTACTGTGGTATCATTCTGGGTGATGGCAGAATGCCACTCAGGGCAAGAGTGATACCTGCCTGGGCTACAAGATCAGAGAGCTCTTCCATGTCTCTTTTCATGTAGTCCAGGGAGGTACATCTCAGGTCATTCACACCAACATGGACAATGACAGAGTCATATTTGTACTTGCTGTGGAGTGACCTGAGTGCGTGGGTTATGTAGCTGATCCTGGCACCAACAGGCAGCTGACAGTAACCTTCTCCTTGTTTAGCCTGCTGAATGGGACATCAATGTGCCTGACTATAGAGTCACCTATGACTAATGTGTTGGGTATATTGTTTTGCCTTATTGGCTGTGGTTGAGTGGCACACTGAGTCTGTGGGCTATGTGCCATTTGAGTTGTGTTAGGGGATGGAAGTTGCTTGAGTTTTTGCTTTGGACGTCTCTGTTGCTTAGACAGATTATTATTGAGAGCCTCCGCAAATGTTTTTGTGTTACTGTGTGTGGATTTTGGTGGTGTAGATTTAGTGAGACTATGTGATGAGTGTGGTGTGGTGCAAATGTTTACCTTCTCCTCATGACTGTCAAATTCAGTCTTGGTTGGAGAGAGCCTTACCTCCAGTTTGGCTAGATTAGTGCATCTCTCACAGGTTGTAGTGTTGGGTGGTAGGAGGAGAGGATTGTCTGTCTACATTGCCTCAAGATGCCCAGATTCATCAGATAGACAGGAGAGAACACTGGGAGCCGACCCTTGGACATGCTTGAATAAAAAACTATTTTCCTCTAGATAAGTGAAAAAAGTGAGTACAAGAGCTGTTTTTCACTAAGCAAGTGAGAAACGTAAGTACACAAACTGTTTTCCTCTAGGTAATGAGGAAGATTGAGTGCTATAGTAATTAATAGCTTATTTAGTAATTACAAGTTCTGAACATGTGCTGAGCATGAACAAGCAAATTTAAGTGCTAAAACTAAGAATCTGTATCTGCACTAGACGAGTTACAGGACAGAAACAAGTGCAAATGCAGGCTTTCAAATCAGAAAGTTGAGAGAAATGGAAGATTGCCCAAATGGCCAATAACTACAATTTCTGGACCAGAACCACTCCTTATGTGATAGACAGGTTACCTAGTGCTTACCACTCCCACTGATAAGCTAGAAGGCTTCCCTCCAGCACAGAAAGGCTTGGGGGGCTCAGAAGCTTACATACAGTCCTGGATACAGCAAATCTGTATCTGGAACACTAGTTACAGGAAAGGTAGGAAACAGGCTTACAGTTTTTTTTTTTTTTAATACAGAAAAGTAGCAAAAACAGTAGTAAAAACAATTCACATGCAGTGCAAGCTGGCACACTTGAGTATGCAGCAATATTAGACCAAACGCAGTTTAAAAAATGCAATTAAATTAAAAATGACTAAAAGCAAGTGCAGAAAGAGTTTATTAGGTAGAATGTGGTAAAGAGATGGGACTGGGGGAGTGTCCCAGATCAAATCTACAGTGGGGCGGGAAACTGCAAAAGCCACCAAATTAAAATTACAAACCAAAAATAGGGAGGGTGGGTGAGACAAAACAGTTTCAACAGAGATCTAAGCAACAACTAACAGTACAAACTTTTAAACCAAAAAAATATTCTCAGCTCTGTATATTTGCCGATCAGTCTCTCCGAACAATGAGACAGCAGTTTCAACAGAGATCTAAGCAACAATTAACAAACTCTATAACCAAAAAAAAAATACTCAGCTCTGTATATTTGCAGATAATCTGTAAGGCAGTCTCTCAGAACACAGGTTCCAGCAATTTGAATGCAGCTGTTACTATACCAACTGAAGACACTGTGTTGTACAGTATTACACTAAACTACTCTACATTGTACTATGCTACTGTATGCTGAACTATGCTATATACCATTACAGTGTATTGCACTACATTATACTTCTTCACTGCTCTGCATTCCCCTACATTACATTACACTGTGTTGCACAGCACTCTGCTTATTCTACACTATACTATGCTATGTTCTGCTGCATTGTGATACATAGTATTACTGCATAGTGTGCTACATTATACTTCCACAGTACTCCGCATTACTGTACATTATATCACATTTGTTACACAGCACTACACTGCTATACACTGCACTGTGCGACTGCATGCTACAACTTCATTTTACTGCACACTGCATTGCACTGTGCTATCCATTCCTATACTCTCTTTAATTTGACTGTATTATATAAAACTATGCAACATTGCATTACAAAATGCTGCAATACACATTTTGAGCATGACTTAACCATAAATCCAAACAGTTACGCTATGAAATCATAAAAGTAATTCCCATTCCTTGCTATACGTGGTGCAGGAATTCAAGGGCTATCCACCTGATGGTGTGAACATTGACTCTAGGTGATTGCCACTGTTGATGTGACACCCCAACCTCATTGGAAAAGGGGGGAGGTGCCCATGCCAGTTATCACAAATTTGTTTAACTGCACAGCTCTTCACTTCATCCATGTCAGGCATTTCATTTAGCTTCACCTGTTCCTATGGCACTGAAACATTGTATGATAAAATTAAAGATAAATAACTGAAAATATTTTAAAGCATTGGACATTATGCAAGACCTTGACTCATATAGTAAGCTGCATCAGATTGTTATTCATGTCAGTTTTAGCCTAATTTTAAGGTTGTGCATCCTTATTTGACAACGTGTTCACACTGAAAAATATGCATAAACTCCATCCAAGATTTGTTTTATTTTTTTCTCATTTGTGATCCTGCAGGCTACTATGTATACTCTGGTTATTAAGTCCACTTTCATTAAAGTGAACAGGCTTGGTAGAGTCACCAGGATTCTCATCATTTTGATTAATGATTTATACATTTCTTTAGGGGACATTCCTAACACCTGAGGTTAAAAGCAAACTTTATCTGGTTTAAGTTTTTTGCATTCAGCAGTCAATCAACAGGGTCAAAGAGGTTGTTTCAGTCATGGATAATATGATTTTTTATGGCTATAGCCCTATATGCAAATCAGGCTTCAGCCTTCAACCCACCAATTGCCAAAAATGTATACCATCTCTGTTGGCTAACAAACCTCTGGGGTCTTACCAATAGTACACATTTCTCTGGTTTTATCTTCTGTTTACATTAAAGTAAGGAAGTAAGAAAAGATATGAAAGGATATGCAAATATAATGATAGTGAGTAAATCAATGGGTACATTTCCCTGGAACTAGCCTACAGCTAAAGTTCTAAAATCCCCCGCATGTCTCCATGTATGTTCTTTTACCAGTGTTAATGAAATCATGCCCTCAGGTTCTCTACATTGTTTCATTAAATTATAAAAGGAACATGCTTGCAATCATTACTAGATCTAATGAAGTCCCATGAACAGAAAGATGAAAACACTCATCATTGTACTTGTTACCTCGATTTATGCATATTAAGTCCCTGAGACAGGTTATTTTTTAACAAAACGGTATTTCTGCAGAGGTCTAATGACTACTCTGCATAGCATTCAACTGTCAATCTCCAAAATGTGGAATACTACCTCACATAATGTGGAACAAATGGGTGAAATGTGGAACATGTACTAACAACTTCAACTAGTAAGTTCACATGATGGTTAAAATGTATTACTTTGCACTTATAAAATACATTTTGATTAATTAATATGAATGAGTAATATTTACTATGGATATTAGTTAAAAAATCCTTAACCCTGAATATCTGACAGACCCTTTCAATGTGGAACAATGAGGAACATGGACTTTTTAACACTCAAAACCACTGAGGCAAAAACAGCATGCCCAACACACTAGTCATAGGTGACTTGATAGTGAGGCACACTGATGTTCCACTCACTAGGTTGAATAAGGAGAAAGTAACAGTCAGCTGCCTGTCAGGTGCCAGGATCCGCCACATAACGCATGCACTCAGGTCCCTCAACAACAGGTACAAATATGATTCTGTCATTGTACATATGGGTGTGAATTAACTGAGATGTACCTCTCTGGACTACATGAAAAGAGACATGGAGGAGCTCTCAGATTATGTAGGCCAGACAGGTATGACCTTAGCCTTGAGCAGCATCCTACCATCACCCAGAATGATGCCACAGTACAAGCAGAAAATGATTGATTTCTACAATTGGCTAAGTTTCTGGTGTCATTCTAAGGGGATCCAGTGTCTGTCTGCCTGGGATGACATGATTGACAGACCTCGATGCTTTGCCAGAGATAGCCTGCATCTATCACCCCTGGGCTTCCAGATACTGGCCATGGCTCTTGCCACCCTTATAGTGCCTTTTTTAGGCAGTGTTCCAAAGACTAAATTACCACCACAACAGCTACAAACAAATGCAATTTGAGGGTCATGCTGCTCAACGCTAGAAGTCTAAATCTCAAAATGCACTCACTCAAAGTACTCCTTAAAATGGAGAGCATTGACATTTGCGTTGTAACAGAGACCTGGTTCAAGGCAGCAGAAAGTACCCCTGCACTACCAGGCTACAACTCATTCCACACCTTTCGGCCCCAGAACTTGGACCAAAGCTCCAAAGGTGGTGGTGTTTCCATATTCATAAAGGATGCGCACACCTCCAGACTGGTAGCCCAACATAACACATCTGAGATACTTCAGGTGCAGCTAACATTGGGTAAGACAGCAATTCAAGTAATAGCCTGCTACAGGTCCCCAACCATGTCCCAAGATTCACATTCCACATTCCTAAGCACCCTGGAGAATATTAGGGTCCAGCCTAACACTCTCATACTAGGTGACTTCAACGACCCCTCCATTAACTGGGAAAACTACTCATGTACCAATACACTTGCCCAACGCTTTCTAAAATTCATTAATTCCAATGCCTGGACCAGCTCATTCTTACCCCCACTAGAGGTAGCAACATCCTTGACCTGGTCATTACTAACATGGGTGACTGTTGCTATACACCAATAGTCAACTCCTCCCTGGTTAGATCCGATCACAAGTTAATCACCTTGGAAATCCACATCTGTCCCACTCCCCCAACAAAAGTAACCACCATGAAAAACTTCTCCAAAGCTAACTTTGGGCTCCTAAAAACAGAGATGGCTAACTTCACAGCACCCATGCAAATGGAAAATAGTTGCGTGACCATCAAATCATACAACAATGCACTGTGCAAACACGTACACAACTGCATGGATCTCACCATACCCAATAGAACTAAGATGCTCTCCTCAAAAAAAAGGAAGCCAATCTGGTGGTTCCTTGCCATAAACAAACTCTACAACAGAAGGAGGAAGCTGATGTGGAATTAGGTGAAGTCCCAAGACTGGAAAAACTCCCTTATAAGCCTCAACAAAAGGTTAAGATCCCTCATCAAATCTATGAAAACAGAATTGCAGCAGATAGTAAAGACAACCACAAGGCCTTATATAGTTATGTAAAGAATCTCCATGGCAATACCCAGATTTTCTCTGAACTACTGCACAATGGTACCACCTAAACCGAGCCAACAGATATTGCAAATATACTGGCGGACAGATTCAGTGCTAACTTTACCCCTCCCCCCAAAGGACCAATCACAATACCAGTAGATTGACAGGCACCCAGTATTACTGCTGCACAGGTTAAAACAGCACTGTCCAAGACCAAGAATACAGCTTCTATGGGACCTGACAGTATCCCTGGATGTGTTCTACATGAACTACAGAGTGAACTGGCACCTCACCTGTGTGCCCTGTTCAATCACAGCCTCACCTCAGGCTATATCCTTACCGAATGGCACACTGCTACAATTATCCCTCTCCACAAAGGAGGAGAAACTACAGACCCCGGGAACCATCGCCCCATTAGCCTGATGAGTCTGATATACAAAGCTATGGAACACATCATCATGGACCTAATAAACAAGGATATAGGGAATCTCCAAACTCTGGATCCTACACAGTTTGGTTTTGTGAAGGGTAGATCATGCCTCCTCAACTTGGTAGGCTTCTTTGAGTCAGTCACCAGAGCTGTGGATGAAAGTAAGGTGGTTCATACAACCTACCTTGATCTGGGCAAGGCCTTTGATACCATTCCCCACTCAGGAATCATAGAAAAACTTACTAAGCTATGCATCAACCCCTATATCACTAGGTGGGTTGCAAACTGACTCACAAATAGAACCTACAGTGTGAAAATAGCTGACTCCAAGTCAGACTGCCCATCAGTCAAGAGGGAGTCCCACAGGGTTCGGTTCTCTGTCCTCTCTTGTTTGGTATCTACTTCTCTCAAGTCCAGGTCAGCACAAAGGGACTCTGGCTGACAAAGTTCACAGATGACTGCAAGTTGGGAACTATTAATTCCCCAAGTGATGTTGACATCCTACAGAAAGGCCTCAATGAGACCAACGACCGGTGTCAGAACCATGGCCTTAAGCTCAATGCCAAAAGATGTGTCTTCATCCCCTTTGGGAAAAACCCAGTTCCCTTGAATTACCACATTGATGGTAGTCCACTGAACACAGAAGGCGTTATAAGAGATCTGGGAACACAGGTTGACAGCAACCTCTCTTTTGACCACCATGTTGTGACTGTGGCCAGAAAGCCTTCTATGTGGCACATCTCATTACTAAGGGTTTTGCATCCAGGAAGAAAGAGGGCATTGTCTCCCTCTACTCTTTCCTCATTAGGTGAATCATTGAGTACAATGCCCCATTTGGCATGTACCTCAATAGACACCTGCAACAACTGGAGAGGCTGCAAAAGTACCTCATAAAGAGGATCCTAGGCCTTAAACACTTGTCCTATATGGACAGACTCAAAAAACTGCAACTATTCTCTGTCTCATATCAATTACTTAGAGGCGATCTCTGCTTGACTTACAAAGCCATGTCTGACCCAGCTCTGTTAGAAATGCTACATCTAAAGAAATCCCAATCCCTCCACACCACATGCTCCAGTGACCTCAACCTCATTACCACAATCAACAGAACATGATGGAGGGACAGGTTAGAAACCCAGAGACTGCCTATGCTCTGGAATAGACTTCCCATACATGTCAAGCAGAGTACCTCATTGGCCCTCTTCAAGAGAAATCTTGATGAGTGGATGGGAAATAGAAAATTCACCCTGGGGATCACTCCAGTGGCTCTACTCGACAGAGGCACTAGGAACTAAGGTTGGGTGGCACAATGCCAGTGTAATCCTATGGGCTAGGCTTGTAAAGACTCCAGAGCCATTAGCCTAGTGCACACCTATGAACCTATGAACCAAAATGAGGAATGTTCCTCATAATGAGGTACACTTAAGAGGTACACTTCTCCGCTCCTTTTTAATTTTTTTTTATAATAGAAAGGTGCCAAGTTTTTACTCTTGTTTTTAATTTGACATTCTAGATTCTAATATACATATTAGCAATCTATCTACCTGCTTATTTAACTACCTAACAACATACTTAAACAGATCCTGTATATGTAATTACTCACAGAGTAACCTTTAATTTAACAAAAAAAATAAGCCGGTGACACAAGCTAACAATAAGTACAAAAGATTCAAAAGAAATAAATGATTGCAAACTAAAAGTCTTAAAGAATATCATGAACTTTAGTATCAAGGCTGAAATATTAACTGTTTGGCTATAGCTGTCTCATGATAAAGGTAAAAAATGAAGTAAAGCTGCTGTTCTTCACCTGGTATAACAAGCATATGCATAGATTTGCAGACCTTTGAGTAATGAACGCCAACTACTGATTAAGAGTAGGGCAAATAGATATTTATAATCATTAAACTTTAAATGGATGTCATTCCTAGTTCCATAGGTCTCAACCTGTTAAGAGGCCAATGTGGAACATAGACCCTAACAATGTGTGAGTGTGACAAATGGTCAAAATGTGGAACATCCTATTTTCGCACTGCGTGAAACGTGCCATTGCCATGGATCATGGTAGAACATCTGTAAAATTCAATAAAACACACTTTCCAGATCCAAAACCTTTATTTGATAATCTGCAAATACCATAACCACACCATAAGTAAATGAAACAGCACTTTACAAAACAGAACAAAAATAAAAATCAGATTTACTACATTTTCTAAACAGACATATTAGAGAGGCACTTTAAATACTGCTCCTATAACCTTAGAAATATTGCTAGAACAGGATCTGTCTTGGCATTCAGTTTCTCTAAAAAATGGCAATTACTCTCCGAGACGTACGAGGGGGACAAGCAGCACAAACAGACACTTTAAATATTGCTCTTATAAACTTAGAAATATTGTTGGAATAGCAGGATCTATCTACCTTAGAAATATTGCTAGAACAAGATCCGTCTTGGCATTTAGTTTCTCTAAAAAAATGGCAATTACTCTCTCAGACGTACTAGGGGACAAGCAGCACAAACAGACACTTTAAATATTGCTCTTATAACCTTAGCAATATTGCTAGAATAACAGGATCTGCCTTGGCATTCAGTTTCTCTAAAAAAAATGGCAATTACTCTCCGAGACGTACTAGGGGGGACAAGCAGCACAGACACTTTAAATATGGCTCTTATAAATTTAGAAAGTTGCTAGAATAACAGGTCCTGGCTTGGCATACAGTTTCTGGAAAAAAAGACATACTAGGAGGGCATGCAGAATAACAGAGACACTTTAAATATTGCTCTTATAAACTTAGAAATATTGCTAGAATAAATGGCAATTACTCTGAGACATATTAGGGGGACAAGCAACACCAACACCAACATAGAGACACTTTAAATATTGCTCTTATAAGGTTACAAATATTGCTAGAATAACAGGATCTGTGTTGGCACACAATTGCTCAATTACTTTCAGACTTCAAAATCCTAGGGGGACAAGCAGTACAAAAACAAACTTTAAATATTCCTGTTATTCTAGCAACTTTTTAAGTTTATAACAGCATCTGTGTTGGCATACATTTAGCTCTGTTTCTGGCAGACTTCAGAGACATACTAGAAACAAGCAGCACAAACTTACAGATACTAAACATATCTACTTTGCAGTTTCATGCAGATCATGTATATGCATCAGTAGCTTTCATGTAACATTGGCACTAATAATGTCAATGTGTCATGCTACCACTCATAGGTTACTTTCAGCAATGTCAGTTAGGAGGCAGAAGGGATAAGTGGGTAAGAACAATAGTGCAGAGAGTCTGTGGTGGGGTATAAGTAGTAATTTGGTTCCAAAAGAAGTCCTGTAAATGCAGTAAGAAATTAAGCATACAAGCATGACCTTAACTACAACTTTACTTTTCTTCTTTATTTATAACATTTATGTTTTTTCATTTCATATACCCAAATTCTATTCACCCACATGATAGCATTTGACATTTTATGGATTAAAAAGAACAATGACACACACAAGGTGTTCTGTGTATAATGGAAATTCAACTGCAACTTGAAATTTTTAACACACTTACTTCCTATGCACTAAAAGACAGCACTGTATATAAAATAATAATAATAAAAATATTGTTGCAAAATGAGAACAACCAAATAAAATGATTACGCGAATGGAAGTTAACACACTACTGTCACCACTACATATTTAATCAGAATGTCACTTAAATGATACATAATTTGATGCTAATGCATCAATAATGTCTCAGACTCCAAAAGAATTAAAATACAAAGTCTAATATGACCAATACTCCACATAAATGTGAGAAACATGGTGTAAATAAATGTTGGAAAGTAGACTCCATCCAGATAAAATATAAAACATAAAAGATGAGTCCAAGAATCCCTGAGAGGAAACTCATAGTCAATGTTTATAAACAACGGTCGCTGCGAGGATTAAGTTGTATTAACAGTATAAAACAAAGTCAAAACCAAAAAGACCATAAAAAGACAGTACACACTGCAGGACTATATAATAAAATCAACCATTTATTGTAAAGAAGTGAGCGCTTTCACATTAATCAGCCAATGCTTCATCAGACATTAAAAAACAAACTTCAATGAAGTTATTTAAAATCACAATGTACCAATTAAAACATTATTACACGTATACGTCACGTAACACAATGTAAAGCCTGTTGATTATAAACAATGAATCCTTATGTTCAAAAAACAATATGTAATAAAATAAGCCTCCACATAAATATATAAAAGCTATTAAAACTGCAAAGTGTGTCTCGTAAAATAGCAGGTAAAAACAGAACCATAAAAAAATATTAAATGAAAAGATAGGCTCCTGTCCTCCTGAGACTCTTTATTTGATTGGCTCATAGAATGCATTCATGATTGGCTGTAAATGCGGTCTACGAGCCAATCAAAAACTGCAGCGCACAACCAACGCTGTGTAATGCAGAAGGGCAGCAGAGGTTTGCATTGGTTTGTATACCACAACGCCGATTGGCAGTAATTGCGGTACACAAACCAGTCAAAATCCTTGTAGCGGAGCCACAGCTGTTCAATGCGGAACGGTGGCTTCGCTCGTTTTAAATGCGGATCATTCCGCATAATCCGGAGCACTTGGATGCTCAGCCTAGTTCAGCAGTGCAGATGCTGGATTTGTTCAAAATCTCTGATGTAATATCTGACTTGACTGAAGAAGTGCAATTAAAAACAGGTAGAAAAGTAAAGCCAACATTTCTAAAGATTATGAAAGTAGTTAAATGCCTAAAATGTTTACATGATACAGACCTGTAAATCATGCCAGACTGGCAAGCTTGTATTATCAGTGCAAAAGTTTATACATATGTCTCAGGTCCAAAGCCCTTGGAAATAGACTGTTTCCATGATTGTCTATTAGTCAAAAAATGGTGCTTACTGTATATTTCTACAAGGTCTGGAAACCTCAGAGTTCAAAATAATAAGTAGGGGATTACATGGGATGTAGCCCTTTCCACTAGGGTTGTGGAGGCCTTTGTTAAGAAAACTCCCAACACATAAAACTACATCTCATAGTGTCTCATCTACCAAGCCTGTAAGGTGTAACACTACACAGCCCAACATTTTGGTCATGGGAGACTCCATTGGTGAGACACACTGATGGCCCTCTCATCAGGCTGGATAATGAAAACATTACAGGTAGTTGCCTATCAGGGTCCAGGATTCACCAGATCATGCAAACCTTCAGGTCACTAAACCCCAAGTATCAGTATGACTCTATCATAGTCCATGTGGGTGTAAATGACCTAAGATGTACCTCCCTGGACTATATGAAGAGAGACATGATTGAGCTCTCCAAGCATGTGTCATGGTCAGATATGTAGCTAGCACTGAGCAGCATTCTACCGTCTCTAAGGATGCTGTAACAATACCAAAAGAAAATTATTGACTTTAATTATTGACTTAGCTACTGGTATCATTCCAAAGGAGTCCAATATTTGTCAGCCTAGGAGAACATGATTGACAGGCCACGCTGCTTTGCCAGGGATGGTCTTCACCTGTCACCACTAGGTGTTTGTATATTGGCCAAAACATTATCCACCCCATAGTGCCTTTTCTAGCCATTGCCAAACGGATAGACCTTCCAACATAGCAAAGTCCAGTCAGGATAAACTAAAGGTATTACTGCTCAATGTTAGGAGTCTCAACAAGAAACAACACTCCCTGGAAGCACTCCTCACCCTGAAAATGCTAACATGTGTGCAGTTACTGAGACATGGTTCAAAGCCACAAAAAGCACCCCAGCAGTGCAAGGCTAAAATGCCTTCCACACGTTCCAACCACCCACTGCACATAAAAGGACAAAAAGTGGAGGTGTATCCATCTGCATAAAGGATAAGCAAACCTCAAGATTGGTCAAAAAATATGATATGCTTGAGCTACTCCATGTCCAACTAACCATCAGAAAAAATTCCTTACCATATACTTGCTAGCTACAGGCCTCCAGTATGAACCAGGAAAACCATACTTCATACCTGAATTTACTAGATTCAGCCCAATACCATACTCATGAATAATTTCAACTACCCCTCCATTAACTGGGAAGCATACACAACTATTAGCATGCAGTCTCAAAGACTGCTAGACTTTGTCGATGCAAATGCCCTGATGCAGCTAGTCTGTACTCCCACTAGGTGCACACATATCCTAGACCTAGTACTCACAAATATGGGAGAACATTGCACCCCCCCCCCCCCAAGTGTAATGTCCTTGCTGATTGTATCAGCTCACAAAGTGGTCTCCCTTGAAATAAATATAAAACTAGAACTTCTACATAAACCCAAAACCTTTAAGAACTTTTCTAAGACAAACTACCTCCTATCAAGTGGCAGCAGAGCTAATTTCCAAGTTCCCCCAAACCCAGAAAACAGAGAAAGAAACCTATGTGGAGTTGTACACAAAAGCTCTGTATGACCATATAAACAACTGCACAAAAACAGCAGTACCAGACCAAAATAAGCCTAGGTCAAACCACAAAAACAAGCCACCCTGGTGGACCCCAGTATAAATAAGTTGTACAACTAAAGAAAGAAAATCCTATCCAGAAGTAAGAGAGAATCTGTACAACAGAGAAAAAAAAACTCCCTCATTAGTCAAAACAAGCAAATTATGGAACTAGTCAAGTCTTCAAAAGCAAATTTTGAGGCAAAAATAGTTTCCCAAACTAAGGTAACCATAAGGCATTTTTCAGTTATGGGTGCAGTCTTAAGGGAAACACCCAATAATGTGTGGAGTTAGTTGTAGATGGCATCACCTATACCCTGCCAGAAGATACAGCAGATCTGGTGGCCAATAAATTCAGCTCAAATTTCACCTCCCCATCACCTCCGGTTACCCCTCCCAACAAATACCCTCCAGCATTCCTCTACCAGTCATCACAAACGAACTGGTCACCACTTGCCTCTCTAAAGCTAAAAACATGGTTTTGATAGATCCTGACAGTATCCCAGGATGCCTTTTAAATAACTTGAAACAGGACCTATCAGGTCCATTTGGATCACTATTTAAACACAGCCTCCAGACTGGCTTTGTCCCTGTGCAGTGGAGGACAGCAACAGCCATCCCTCTGCATAAAGGGGGACCATCAACAGACCCAGGAAATTACAGACCCATAAGTTTGATTAGTCTTATATGTAAGCCCATGGAAAGAATAATCATGGACCTGATAAATAATAACATAAGAAATCTCCAAACACTGGACCCAACCCAGTTCGACTCTGTCAAGGACAGGTCATGCCTGCTCAGTCTGGTGGACTTCTTTGAGAAAGTCACTAGGACCATGAATGAGGGTAAAACAGTACATACTGCCTACCTTGACTTGGCTAAGGCATTTGGCACAATTCCCTACTCAGGTATTATAGATAAACTCACAATACTAGGTATAAATCCCTACATTACCAGATGGACAGCCAAATGGCTCACAGACAGGACACGTTGTTAGAGTGGGAGAATCCAGATCCAGCAAGAGGCCAGTTACTAGTGGGGCACCACAGAGCTCAGTGCTGGGACCTCTCCTGTTCAGAATATACTTCTCTAATGTCAAGGCTAATGTAGAAGGCCTTTAGCTGACTAAGTTTGCTGATGACTGCAAATTGGAGTAATCATTGGATCTCACACTAGTGTAGATATCCCTCAGAAAAGTCTGACTCAGACCAATGATTGGTGCCAGAGCCATGGCCTAAAACTAAATGCAAAAAAATGCATAATCATAATGCATAATCATGCCCTTTGGAAAAAGTCAAGTACCCCTGCAAATTACAATATTAATAGCACACCCCTAACAGTGGACTCAAAGGTGAGAAATCTAGGTACATAGATAGATAGTAGCTTGAACTTTGACCTCCATGTGTCCACAGTGGTTAGGAAGTCCTTCTATGTGGCACAGCTTATAAGTAAAGGCATGGCATCCAGATCCAAGGAAGTTATAGTCTCATTGTACTTGTGAAGACTGGTAGAAAAGGGTGAAGGCTGCCAGTCTAGTCAAATAGAATTTGATATATAATTCTGGCATTTGTAAATATAGATACATGCTTGTTTCTTAAATGAAAGAAAACACTGTAAAATGTGAACTTCAAGACTGTAGCAACATTGCCATCTGCTGAAAGGAAAACTAAGCCAAGCATTTCAAATGTTCTTTGAAATTAAAATTATGTTTTGTATGTCCTTTGAAGTTAGAATTTGGAGTCTGGAGTAAGCATCCTGCCTATTGTTTTAAGGCTAAAGTTAATGACCAGAATTTACATGTGGAATGTCCTTTATTGCTCTAAATGTAAAATAATGCAAATGCAGTTTCGGTGTGGTGTGGGAACCAGGAAGTGTAAACAAATGATGTAGTGTTTTATCAGAATTACAGTTTCAATTTAAACAGTGAGAACCAGAGATTATTAAGCATTTTTGTGTGTTGATATCCATCTTATCAGCACTCTGCCTGTGTCTTACGTAAGTTATTTCAGAAGTATGTTTTCTTGTAGTAATAGCTAGAAAATTAGAAGAAAGTTAGACTAAGTGTTTTTCTGTTATGTCAAAACTGTACTACTGAATTATTTTAAGTTTCTGTGTGATCTCTGAACTCTTAAATAGCACTGTGGTGTAGTAATATTGTCTTGTGTTTTATTTATTATTAAATATTTAAAAAACCTTTACCTGTGGCTGGTTTATGTAGAGATAAGTTAATCTCTAGAGTACATTGCATATTTATAAAGTTTACTGTCTAAGCCACTCCTATAGCTTTAGCCCTGGGCTATACTACCAATTGGATAATAATATTGCACAGTAATAATTAGACACCCTTTTAAGGGCCTTTGGGTAGCTGATAATTATTAGCTGGAGGTGGCAGTAATTACTACCGTATAGTCTGGATAAAGAGGCACAGCTGGAGAATCTGCGTCAGCCTTTCCCAGGAGTGTCTGTGAAGTTGTATAAATACTTATCTCAAAGTGTGTGTATGTGTGTCAGCTACTTGGGCAGGGACACGAAGCACTGGTTGGACAGAGAGGGTACTGGAGGTTAGCTTGAAAGCTAGGCTGAGATCTGGACCCTATAACTGTGCCAGTGGGGAGTCTTATTGGGGACCTGGGGAGCAAGGGAGCAACCGGCCCCAGGCTGACTGTGATCTCTGTGTGCACTTAAGGGAAATTGTACTTTACTGTGTGCATTTGATATCCTTTCCTCTTATATGAGACGTCCCCTCTGGCGTTAGTGGTGAAGATTGAGGCTCCTTGATTGCTGGGCCAAGGCACGGGCATCACAGTACTCAGCCATCATCAGACCAAAAGTACAATGTATCTTTCAGCATGCACTTGACTAGGCACTTGCAACAGCTGGAACTGCCTCAGGTTCCTTACAAAAAAAATACAGGGTGCAAAAAACATGTCCTTTGCAGATTGACTAAAAGCTCTGATTATTAAGAGGTGCTCTATGTCTAAATTACAGGGCACTCTAAGATCCAGCCTTGATGGAACTGTTACACATTGGCAAGACAAACTGCATGAGGGCCACCCTATCTAATGGTCTAAACCTGGTCTGTAACATGAACAAAATATACTGAAGAGACAGATATGTGTGTCAGAAATTACACCTTGTCTGGAACAAGCTTTCTATTCACGTGAAGTATAGCCCTTCCCTGATACTCTTCAAGCACAGTTTGGATCAATGGATGGCAAATCATAAATTTAATCCTGGGGTGGCACCCATGTCCCTTATGGACAGGGACAGTCTATAAGATACTCAAAGCCATAGGCACAAACCTAAGCCATCCTCTAGCCCTTAGTGATCGAAAATCTGGTAAAATTCAGGTAATAAAGGCTAGGCTTGTAATGGCTCTTGAGTCATTAGCCTGGTAATCTCCTATGAACCTATGAACATAAAAATGAAGTTAAAGTCTCAATGAAACACCATTCAGTCAGTCAGTCTTAATCAAATGGCTCTCCCCTAATCAGATTCCACTAAAATAGTAATTATTCCAAAGCCATTCCCTGAGGGGAAACAAACAGATGGTGTGATGTGAGATTCAATAAAGTTGTGTTCACAAGATCTGTTTCATCAAATATTTCCACCAATCAAATCCCCCCCAAATAAATATAATTGACTCAGAAGTATTATGATCTTAGAACTGGAATCCAGGTGGTATCCTCATCCCATACCAGACAGTTTTTGGTTACTGAAATGTTCAGCTGAATTATTTTTTTTCTCTGATCCAGTTTTGCTGTATCAAAGGAAATACAGCCTCAGAAATAGTCTAAGTACTGGACCAATTAACTGGGCTACTTGAGTAAGATCTGAATTTTCTTATTTCAGTAGTTATTATGTTGTTGAAACTAAGGAAGGAAAGTGCATTATGCAAATATTCATTTATCTTAACTTTTCAGCTGTTCAGGCAAGTGACACAACCTAGCCAGTCTTCAACTAGTGTGGCTTGTAATAAATGATTAGACTAGTCAATACTTCTAAGTTAATACTAGGTGGGTTCTGCACTAGTATGAAAGCTGTGGAACAGACTAAGACTAACTACCATCAGCTGAACCCATTTTCTAGTGATAAAGAGTTACATTATGAGTGTTAGAAAGTAGTGATGTTTTCAGTTGGCATTTTTGTCTCAGTATATAGGTTCATAGGTATATACTAGGATAGCAACCACCAGGGCCTTTATAAGCCTAGCCCTGCAATCCATCCCAACTGCATGCTTATGGATCATGGGTGTTTATTAGAAGAGGGTCTGTTAGTTATGAAGTTCCTAGAGGTTATGTGGGGAGTGTTAGTTTGGACATAGTTACTGTCTGCCTCTTTCTGTCAGAGACATGGGAGCCAGACCCAGGATGAATTTCCGATTTCCCATCCATTGGTCAAGGTTATGTTTAAAGAGAGCTAGGACAGGCTCTGCTTCACATGAATGGGGAATCTGTTCCAGACCATGAGGATCCACTGAGACACATATCTATCTCACCAGCATGTCTTATTTAAAAACAAATAAATGAATGTACCACCAGAGGCGGCTCTTGCTATAGGACTGCAGGACTGCAACCCTCCCACGTAGAAACAAAAGGAAAAAAAAAACATGAAACATAAAATTAAAAAAACAAAAAAATAAATGTTTACGAGTCCTGGAACCCCCGCGCATGTGCGGACACACTCAGACTGCCCTGCAGATGCCCACGAATCTGTGCGAACTCAGACTGCCTGAGTCAGCAGTCCAGATACAGGGAAGGCATTTTCTGCCCCGCAGATGCCTAAGAATCTGTGCGGTGATGATAGAGCAGAGGAGCTCTGGACTGCTTCATCTGCAGACAGGACCAATCAGGAGAGAGGTGAGGGGAGTTTAACTTCTTGCGGGGAAAGAATTGGATTCGAGTGCAGGTTTGGAGTTTTGCTTCATGGATTCGAGTGCGGGTCTGTGTGTGCATGTGTGTAAAATGCCCCAGTTGCTATATACTAGTGACAGAACACATAGTGGTGGGTAGAGATATTCAGGCTTGAACCCTGTACCTTGGATGCAGGTGGAAAGGACCTGAATTCCTTACCCACCACTATTTGTAAAAAATTGCAGATTTTTGCCTCATATTTATTCTGTTCCTCATAAAATCTGTGGTTTCTGTATCTTCATTTTTCCTTGCAAAGGTCTGTAGTGCAATGGTGCACTGGTAGCATTGTTGCCTGACAGCTACAGGTTCTCTGGTTTGATTCTTGGCTGGGGTGCCTTCTGTGTTGAGTCTGCATGTCCTCCCATCTATCACAAAGATGTGTCTGGAGTGTTTCGCTCTGCTGAAAATTGGCTTTGTTTTGTTCCAAGTCAGACTAGTTTCCTGGTTAACAAATGTTTAAAAATAACAGGCATTTCAATTTCAGACTTCATATTCTACAGAAAGTACATGGTAACACAAAACCTTTTATTCTAGCAATTGTCTATGTTTATAACATGGATATTTGAAATTTGCCCATATTTTTGAGACTGTATTCCCCAATTATTGGCCTCGTCCAGGTATTTTGTGCTAAGGTTGAGAGTTATGGTGATAACTGAATTCGCTGAATGTTTGGGGGCTGTATTCCCCCCATTACTGGCTTTGTCCACATGTTTTTTGCTAAGAGGTTGAGAGCTATGGTGAGAACTGAATTCACTGAATATGTTTGCCAGCTGTATTCCCCCATAATTGGCTTTTTTCAGGTGTTTTTTTGCTAAGAGGTTGACAGCTATGGTGAGAACTGAATTCACTAAATGGTAGCCATTTAAGTTTCACACTTCCTCTGTTTACTGATACTGGTGGACTGTAGAAGGTTGAGTAGACTTTTTAGGATGGAAATGTTCTGAATTGGGCAGTTTTGTCATTGGTGCATGCATTTTGTTTCATTGTTTACTGGAAAAATGTTCAAAACAATAAATTTAAAATGCCCTCTAACAACTGTACTGTATTGTACAAGGAATATAATGTAATACAATCAGGAAGGTGTATCAAAGAGCATGTGTATGTTTCATGTTCAAGGGGCCTATGATTTTGAAAACAGTCCAAAGTTAATCTTTATCTGCCACTGGCAAAATGTATTTTCTTTGAATGTGGGTTTCAATGCTGTTTCAATGCATGTGAGTTTCAAGGGCAGAGAAGTTTTAATGCTAAGTCTATTTTCATTGTGAGACTGCATTGCTTTGTTTAACAGATATCTATTAGGGTTTGTGCAGTAAAATGCAAAATAAAACTTTCAAATGAAATCTAAATCATCGCAGAAGTAAAGTAGTATGCACATTACAGTGTTTATGGTAAATGGGGCAAAATAACCAAGGAATGGGACATTGGAATGGCTGCAGGGGGGAGGCTCCATTCAACCATGATTTTGTGCGGGGGGAAGGGTAGCAAACTCAGACAGCCCCGGTTGAACTATACCTCTCAGCTGATATTTTTGCAGAATGAATAGATATTTGCTTCTTATTTTTGGTTTGTTCCTCATAGAATTTGTGGTTTTCTAGCAAATCATTTAGGAATGAAGTCACTAAATGACAGACATTGAGTTTCAGATGTCATAACCTTCAGAAAAATGCATGCTAAAGCAAAACCTGTTATTCTATCAACTGTCGTAAATTTATACAAGATCAATTTTTAGTAGTGTTTGTATGTTCTCCCAATATATTTGGCCTTGTCCAGATTTCCTGCATTAAGAGGTTGTGAGGTACGTGCAAATCGCTTTGTAGAATTAGGAATATCCAAACCTCTCAATTGTCCCCAATTTTGGCTCAAACTGTTGCTCTCCCCTAATAATCCCTCCTCAAAATGGCAATTTTGGAAGAAAACGTGGAGGGTTTACAATTATATATAACTGTAATGATCAGAGTTCTAGATTACTTTTATTTCAGAAATGCATGTAGATGCTCTTATTTTGTTAGCTGCTCAAGTTAACAATGTTAATATTAAAACGGTGCCCCTTCTTTGACAGGTTCCGAGCAGTATTGTGTGGCAACTTTATATTTTTGCATCACATTTTTGGTCTGTTTTTCATAAAATTGTGGTTTTCTGGCAAATTAGTGGCAAGTCATTAAAGATTGAAGTTAGAAAATAATGGCAGACATTTGAGTTTCAGATTTCATACCCTTCAGAAAAATTAGTACTAATGCAAGACCTACTACTGTTCTATTATCTAAGTTTATAAGAGCAATATTTAAAAATTGTCCTTATTTTTGGGCCTGTGTCCCACTTCTAGTTCTATGTATGGCTTTGTCCAGATTTCTGACTCTGAAGTTGAGAGGTATGAGTGTCAGAGCCATCACCATCAGCCAGGGACATTTCAAATTGTGGCATACTTGTTGCACCCCACTCCCCACTGTAGTGGCTCTGGATGTGTTCAAGGAAGGCAAGGAGCAGCTTTATGCAGTGTAAGTGTGCAGAGTATTCCTCCATCCAAGGTAGACCACAAGTACGACCATGGCTTTTTATCTGTCCTTGATTTTGCAGGAATGTTCTGGTTTTCTGTCATATTTTTATACTGTTGATTTATGCTTCTTATTATTCAGGAAATGCATGCTGTCACAGTGCCCTGTTGCTCTGTTTAAGTAACAATGATTTAATGACCATCAGGTAAGCTTGTCGGAGATTGTAAGATGCAAGTAAGCTTTAATAAGCATACTGTTAAAGAATTACCAGCATTGAAAGCCTTTTCGTTGTTACCATGCAGAGAATATTTACATAACTAGAAAATGTATAAGCCTTGGGTATTGAAATGCATATGACAGTATTTGTAATAAAGGACAGGATTACAGTATTTTCAGAAGCTCATTACATTTGTTGGAGACTTGCAGACATTTTTTGTTGGAGACTTGCAGTCATCTTTGCAGGCTTTACCCGTAAACTAAACAGAATGCCAATCTATCATGTGTGGTCCATAACTTGTGCAGGAATCCTTTAAGCAATTTTTCTTGAGCTTGTTTCTTGTTTGATGTTCATTTTTTACTTTGATCATGTCTCCCCCATGAAACAAGCAGATAGTTGTGTCAGGTAGCAGATCTTTTTTGGAAAAGAAACATTTTTACAAGTGGGGGTATCACAGAGATTGCTACTTTCAGCATGTTACTTGGTAATTTTATAAAGCTGAATATAAATTATAATTAGAACTGCAGTGCAAGGAGTGGTTTGAGTTGAGTGCTGCTTGTTTTTTTTTATACTTGATTTTGACTGGCATTCCAGTAATGTATTTAAAAAGTAATTTATTTTTTCATGCCTCACAACCTGTGTTTCCATCTGGATATTAAGTAAGTTGTCATGTAGCCAATGCATTGAAATATTTTTTTCATCTACACTTCATTTTGTCTTGATTGGACTCTGGTAATGACTGTTTGGCACCCAGGGCAATGTATTTAATTAAAGTTCCAGTTGTTGTGGTTTTGAGCATAGCCCCACCCCTTTCTGGTTGGCCACACCCCTTCCCATTGGCCCCACCCATTCCGCTGTCTCCTGCAGCCCTCCTTTAATTTGAAGTCACCAGCCGCCACTACGTACCACCATGAACAAAACACAAATTCCACATATGAAAACTTTAATACAGAAAAGCCAAAAAATGGGCAGGCAGGACAAGCGCTTTCGGCATTAGCCTTCTTCAGATCCTGTTTATTGTGCCTAAGACTAAATGTTTAAGAACTTGAAGAAACCAATCACGATCTTTTGGAAACCATTACATCATTTCCTCATAGTCATATAGTAGCTGTCACTCAAATGAAGCAATCCTTCAGTTTATGTCACTTCCTCATAATCATATGGTAGCTGTCACTCATATGAGGCAACCCCTCAGTTTACATAATTTCCTCATAAACACAAAGTAGCTGTCATTCAAATGAAACACTCCCTCAGTTTAAACCAATGGGGGTAAAGCTGTTCTACTATCTCCTTCCATTTAGACCCCGTTCTTTCAAAATTGGTTTCAATACTATCATTCCATTCAAGCCTGGAGGGCTTATTTATAGCACAAGCAAAATTTAAATCCTTGGAGCTAGTGATTCTGATGCTGTTCACTTTGAGGATGAGTAAAAGATGGATCTGAGGATGCCTTGTATACAAGGCATAGATCACCTTTCAGTAACCTATTGGAGACAAAGTATAGAGATGGGGCTTTAAGGCAATCCATATAGGACAATGTGTTTTATACCCTGGATTTTCTTGCTAAGGAACCAGGTGAGCCTGTATTCCTGTCATGTCTACACACCTAGCTAGTAACTAAAGTTTATGAAGTGAAGTATGTTGGATATCATAGAAATCAGTCATCTGTGACTTTCATTCAGTAGGTTGTAGTCAAAATAAGAAGAGGGCAGTTATAGTCAATGACTCGTGAATCTTTGCCACATTCTAGATCATGGGGTATCCTTCAGTGTTAGTTGTGCAGCTGCTGGTAAGATATATTTGAAATGAGAAGAAGCAGAGAATGCAGCTTCGTCACATGATATGTGTGTGCCATAGCTCCCCAGGTGGTTTAAAGCTTACTTTGATTCAGCAATGCTGCAGTTTCTGACAGGTAATGTATGGTAATTGGGAGCAAGGAATGAATGACTGTGTGCATTGACCTGTCCAGAAACAGAGACAGAGTACAAGCTAACTATACATATTCACAGCCTACGTATTGTACTGAGATTGTTTTCTCTCAAAGCCATTGTTAAGTGTATCAGATTTATAGATATTTCAAGATAACTCATTCCCAAGACCATACACACCCCACCAGCACCTATTCCCAGACCACACACCTCAAGGAGGGCTAAGACAGTCAGAACCAGTGCAAACCTGAGGGTACCCATCCATCATCCAGGTCCTGTCTGATGGATGCCAGCAAATCACACCACCCAACCTGCAAAGGAAGCCCACTCCAGAGGTTGCTGTGGTATCATGTGGCAAACTCACCTGTCTACCTTGCCCCGTCCATCTGTTAGTGAATATCTAGGTCCCTGTCTGTGGCACCACTGGAAGTATCCAACTAGCAGAAATACAGGAGACCAAGATGAACTGAGCCTCCAATAGTACAGCAGATCAGGCACAGGTTTCCCCCAAATGTCTGTAAAACACCAAAAAGAGGGACAGTGTCCCCAGCCTCTTCTGACATCACAGGTCTCCATGCTTGCCATCCTCCATCCAGTAATCTCTGTGGCCACTCCAGCCATCTGACATTTCTAGAGAAGAACATCCCAAAGGGGAAGATGTCTAGACATAAATATATCATTCATTTTCTTCAAACATCATCCCGACCCTCTCAGTAGATACTCAAAATATAGTGACTACATATGCAATAGCACTCCTTCCATGACTGGGATGGAATCCACAGAATGTTACAAAAGCTATCAGGAAATAAGGTGTGGTTTTATTTATTTCTATATCACAGACTAACACTGGCAGAAATGTTCATATTTCATACTGTGTATTATGTAACATAGTAACCAGACTGTTTCCGTTTTACTTGGTGACTTAAAAATACCTGGTTTGCAGCAGTCACCAATATCAAGTTTTTGTTTTTTTGTTTTTTTAATCTAAATGACTTCCATGCCTTTTTTTCCTGCAAACTAGGTATTAACATGTTTACATACTGCTACATGTTTTAGATGCTAAAATTCAGATCAGTGCATGTCAAGGTACATCAGTACATATGGTTAACCACAATTCCATCAATGTGAATAAATGTCAGATTTGCTTGGTTATGTTCACATCTTTCCAAACTGCACTGAATGGCCTACCCAAGTAAACTCAGCCTGTTAGTTGTGAGGCTTAGCCAGCATTGTGCGGTGGTGACAAAGTCAGCAACTGATGTATGACAAATGTTGTATTATTTATTTTATTTTAGTTATATGTTAACTGGGTAAAACCCATTAGGTCAAGTGCTTCTTTCCAGGGATGACCTGGGAGCACTACTTAAATGACTTGACCAGACGCACAGAGTAGGCAAATGGAGAATGAGGGACTCAAATCCAGGACAAAAGACTGAAGCTCTTTAAATATTCATAGCCGTAATCCTGTATATTAAATTGCCAGGAACAACAGTGAAAATAATTTTCTGCTGCTTCCCATAAGATGATTTTTGTACACGTGTAAAATAATCTTTAAAAAAATATTATTTTGCAAAGGATTGATAAATAGTAATTTCCACATTCACAAAGTCCTGTAAAGAAATGTTTATACAGAATTAAGCTATAATGCTGTATTTATGGCCAGAGGGTGATTAGTGCCTATCAAAATGACCTTCTGAGCAATGTTCATTGAAGAGATATCCAGATTATATGCAAAGTAATGTCTCATGGCAGGTTGCAGTTACACTGACAAAGGGACCTTAACTGATCTAGACCCCCCATTCGGTTTTGTTATGTAAAAGACAGGTTCCATCTCCTGAACCTAGTAAGCTTCTTAGAAAAGGTTACAAAGTAGTAAATTAGTTGTCCAAGACCTCCACAACAGTAAGGCTGCAATCATGTAGAAGATCTGGCTGAAGATATTAAAAGTAAATAAGCAGGGTTAGGTAGCTCAGCTAACATGCAACTTCAGTATTAAAAGGAAGGTTGAATCACTACCTCGTGACTGACAGATGAGTTGGTGGTTTCAGTATTAAAGAAAGAGGATAAGAGGGTGTGTTCCAAATACAGGGAAATCACACTCAGCCTCAATAGAAAGAATTATGCGAGAGAGCTCATAAGGAGACTCTAGCCAGTAGTCAAACCTCTTAGTCTAGACAAACTATGTTGATTCCATCCAGACCATGGAACTGTGAAGCAGTTTTGTAGTCTTATCCAGTTTTGTGAGATGGTCATAGGGAATTTATGCCTGAGTCTACAGTTACTTTGTAGATCTATAAAAGACGTATCACCTCTTGCCCTGTCATGTGCTGTGGAATATACCAGGATCACTGTCGCAAGCCATCTGATTTCTGTATGGATGCAGAGTCATATTCATTCAGACTAGGTATCTGGATCTGCCAAATTTACATCTTTTATAACAAATGTTTGTGATCTTCATGGACTGCATATCAAAATACAGTTGCAGTTTAGGAAATATCTGGTTTTGGGACCTAGGGGTGTCTACTCCAGTTTGGTTTCTCAACTTGAATATGGGCTTCCAATTTTTGCTTTGCCTCCAAGAAAAACATCACCACATTCCAGACTATCTCTAACAGCATCTGCCGATTCACTACAAACTCGTCTATCTGTAAGCATCACTGTATCACCCTAGGAACAAGCAAAATAGTCACCATTAAATGAAAGCTCTAATATATTGCTAGGATCACAACTCTACAAATGACTCCAATTCCACACATTTACTCCTGTAGCTAGAATTTATAAAAGAAAACTTCCTCATACAACTTTAGACACGACTCACAAGCCATACCAACTCTCATTACTCCCAGAACCAAACCCCACATCACTGCACATGCTTTCTCCTCTCAGGCATCTACCTTTTGGCAAACTCTACCCCCTGCCCTAAAGGAAATCAACAATTATTCCGAATTCAGAATGCAACTCAAGAAACACTTTTTTCCTCTAAGCCAAAAGTTCCTGCTTCAACACAGGACATATCACTTAACAAACTATCCATATCTCCTTTACAAGTCCCTTCTCTCTCTAGATTCACTGAAGATTGACCCGATTTAGAAACAAATGCATATATTATACATTACACTCTGCTTGACTGTACCTCCCATTATGCTTGTTCACTAGCATGTATATCTATAGCGGGTCTATATTACAGCGTCGAACTCACAGGAGTCCGAACATTGTAATATCGAACCCAAATGTTCGAAATATGAAAATAGCGAAGCCAAGGCACACCCAATCAGTGGGCCATTTTTGGGGCTTTGCTATTTCCTCCACTGTGGTGCGACTGTGGTATATTTAAGTAGGGGGGGTGGGGGGGTTGTACCGGAATAATGATTTTTTTTCCCCTGGGGAAAAAAATCGCTGTTCTGTGTTTTCGTAATTCTTGGGTTTCGAACATCATGGTTCAATATTACAATGTTCAAACTCCTGTGAGTTCGATGATGTAATATGGACCCATCTATATCTAAATCATACTTCTCAACCTCTTAGAGCAAGAAATCCAGACAGAGCCATAAATAAAAGTGGGACAAAGGCCAGAAAATAGGGACAATTTTTAAATGTTGCTTTTACAAATTTAGAAAGTTGATAGAATAACAGGTATTGCATTACCACAAATTTTCTGAAAGGTACAAAGTCTGAGACTCAAATCTGTGTCATTGTTTTCTAACTTCGGTCTTTAATGATTTGCAAATAATTGCCAGAAAAAACACAATTTTATGAAAAATGAACCAAAAATATGAGGCAAAAATTTGTACATTTTGCGAAAATCTGTACAGTTCAGAGCTATGATATGTCTATATATATATATGTATGCATATATTGTTTTTACTATGTAACAAGTCTGAGCTACTCTGTTATTGCTTACATTTCTGCATTTCCTGTTTGTGAAATGTTTTTTATTTCTCCTGGAATGTGTCTGAAATTGCTCAGTATTAATCAGTGCACTGCTCTGGTAAATAAATATCTCTTGGCTGGCTTGGAGCACTAGAGAAATATTATGCAATGAGCTGCAATCTGAGGCTGAAAAGGGACATTGTGTCTTTTCTGCTTAGTTTATAATCATTACAACCATCACCAGTAGAATCAAAAGGAAAGGCATGAGTGAATATTTATCATTTGCATAACATGTTTAAATTTGGCATCTTATTTTTCTTAGCAGTACTAAATAAAAAAGAAAACTTTATGAGTGAGTTGTAGTAGTGACTTTTAAATTTCAGAAGTGTGCTCAGTACAAATAATAATGCAAACAAATGCATAAAACCACTTACACTTATCAATGTTACCAGAACATCTCAGAGATGTGGGATACATGGCCAGGTTTAAAAAGGCCCTTGTGGTCATTAGCCTAGCAAACACCTATGAAACTATGAACTTATGAGTACAAGATGTTTGTTTTACAATATTTTTATAGGCTTGCTCCCTGTTACTACCAGCATGTAGGAAAATAAGGACTTAATTAAAGTGTGTGTGTGTGTGTCTGTGTGTCTGTGTGTGCCGGGGCAAAGAAGCTCTCATCTGTCACTGATTTTACCATATTGTGATCTCTTTTCTTGTACAGTATTTGATGTTCTA